>NW_026510805.1:0-143330 GCF_027579735.1 Bombina bombina | reverse complement strand
GATACACAGGACATTCAGTGGTACACAGAGCACTGGCTGATACACAGGACATTCAGTGGTACACAGGGCGTTTGCTGATACACAGGAGATTCAGTGGTACACAGGGCACTGGCTGATACACAGGACATTCAGTAGTACACAGGGCACTGGCTGATACACAGGACATTCAGTGGTACACAGGGCACTGGCTGATACACAGGACATTCAGTAGTACACAGGGCACTGGCTGATACACAGGACATTCAGTGGTACACAGGGCACTGGCTGATACACAGGACATTCAGTAGTACACAGGGCACTGGCTGATACACAGGACATTCAGTGGTACACAGCGCACATGCTGCTGATACAGAGGATATTCAGTGGTACACATGGCACTGGCTGATACACAGGGCATTCAGTTGTACACAGGGCACTGGCTGATACACAGGACATTCAGTGGTATACAGGGCACTGGCTGATACACAGGACATTCAGTGGTACACAGGGCGTTTGCTGATACACAGGAGATTCAGTGGTACACAGGGCACTGGCTGATACACAGGACATTCAGTGGTACACAAAGCACTGGCTGATACACAGGACATTCAGTGGTACACAGCGCACATGCTGCTGATACAGAGGATATTCAGTGGTACACAGGGCACTGGCTGATACACAGGGCATTCCGTCGTACACAGGGCACTGGCTGATACACAGGACATTCATTCGTACAAAGGGCACTGGCTGATACATAGGACATTCAGTGGTACACAGGGCACTGGCTGATTCACAGGACATTCAGTGGTACACAGGGTGTTTGCTGATACACTGGACATTCAGTGGTACATAGGGCACTGGCTGATACACAGGAAATTCAGTGGTAGACAGGGCACTGGCTGATACACATGACATTCAGTGGTACACAGGGTGTTTGCTGATACACTTGACATTCAGTGGTACATAGGGCTCTGGCTTATACACAGGACATTCAGTGGGACACAGGGCACATGCTGCTGATACACAGGACATTCAGTGGTACACAGGGCACTGGCTGATACACAGGACATTCAGTGGGATACAGGGCACATGCTGCTGATACACAGGACATTCAGTGGTACACAGGGCACTGGCTGGTACACAGGACATTCAGTGGTACACAGGGCACTGGCTTATACACATTTATACACAGGGCATTCCGTCGTACACAGGGCACTGGCTGATACACAGGACATTCAATCGTACACAGGGCACTGGACATTCAGTGGTACACAGGGCACTGGCTGATACACAGGACATTCAGTTGTACACAGGGCACTGGCTGATACACATGACATTCAGTGGTACACAGGGTGTTTGCTGATACACTGGACATTCAGAGGTACATAGGGCACTGGCTGATACACAGGACATTCAGTGGTACACAGGGCACTGGCTGATACACATGACATTCAGTGGTACACAGGGCACTGGCTGATACACATGACATTCAGTGGTACACAGGGTGTTTGCTGATACACTGGACATTCAGTGGTACATAGGGCTCTGGCTGATACACAGGACATTCAGTGGGATACAGGGCACATGCTGCTGATACAGAGGATATTCAGTGGTACACAGGGCACTGGCTGATACACAGGACATTCAGTGGTACACAGGGCACTGGCTGATACACAGGACATTCAGTGGTATACAGGGCACTGGCTGATACACAGGACATTCAGTTGTACACAGGGCACTGGCTGATACACATGACATTCAGTGGTACACAGGGTGTTTGCTGATACACTGGACATTCAATGGTACATAGGGCTCTGGCTGATACACAGGACATTCATTGGTACAAAGCGCACATGCTGCTGATACACAGGAGATTCAGTGGTACACAGGGCACTGGCTGATACACAGGACATTCAGTGGTACACAGGGCACTGGCTGATACACAGGACATTCAGTGGTACACAGCGCACATGCTGCTGATACAGAGGATATTCAGTGGTACACATGGCACTGGCTGATACACAGGGCATTCAGTTGTACACAGGGCACTGGCTGATACACAGGACATTCAGTGGTATACAGGGCACTGGCTGATACACAGGACATTCAGTGGTACACAGGGTGTTTGCTGATACACAGGAGATTCAGTGGTACACAGGGCACTGGCTGATACACAGGGCATTCAGTGGTACACAGGGCACTGGCTGATACACAGAACATTCAGTGGTACACAGGGCACTGGTTTATACACAGGACATTCAGTGGTACACAGGGCACTGGCTGATACACAGGGCCTTCATTGGTACACAGGGCACTGAATTATACACAGGACATTCAGTGGTACACAGGGCACTGGCTGATACACAGGACATTCAGTGGTACACAGGGCACATGCTGATGATACACAGGACATTCAGTGGTACACAGGGCACTGGCTGATACACAGGGAGTTTGGCGGCGCTTTACAAATAAATGATAATATGAATAATACACAGGACTTTCAGTGGTACACAGGGCACTTGCTGATACATAGGAAAATCAGTAGTACACAAGGCATTGGCTGACACACAGGACATTTAGTTGGATACAGGGCACATGCTGCTGATACACAGGACATTCAGTGGTACACAGGGCACTGGCTGGTACACAGGACATTCAGTGGTACACAGGGCACTGGCTTATACACATTTATACACAGGACATTCAGTGGTACACAGGGCACTGGCTGATACACAGGGCATTCCGTCGTACACAGGGCACTGGCTGATACACAGGACATTCAATCGTACACAGGGCACTGGCTGATACATAGGACATTAAGTGGTACACAGGGCATTGGCTGATACACAGGACATTCAGTGGTACACAGGGCACTGGCTGATACACATGACATTCAGTGGTACACAGGGTGTTTGCTGATACACTGGACATTCAGTGGTACATAGGGCACTGGCTGATACAAAGGACATTCAGTGGTACACAGGGCACTGGTTGATACACATGACATTCAGTGGTATAAGGGCACTGGCTGATACACATGACATTCAGTGGTACACAGGGTGTTTGCTGATACACTGGACATTCAGTGGTACATAGGGCTCTGGCTGATACACAGGACATTCAGTGGGATACAGGGCACATGCTGCTGATACAGAGGATATTCAGTGGTACACAGGGCACTGGCTGAAACACAGGACATTCAGTGGTACACAGGGCACTGGCTGATACACAGGACATTCAGTGGTATACAGGGCACTGGCTGATACACAGGACATTCAGTGGTACACAGGGCGTTTGCTGATACACAGGAGATTCAGTGGTACACAGGGCACTGGCTGATACACAGGACATTCAGTGGTACACAAAGCACTGGCTGATACACAGGACATTCAGTGGTACACAGCGCACATGCTGCTGATACAGAGGATATTCAGTGGTACACAGGGCACTGGCTGATACACAGGGCATTCCGTCGTACACAGGGCACTGGCTGATACACAGGACATTCATTCGTACAAAGGGCACTGGCTGATACATAGGACATTCAGTGGTACACAGGGCACTGGCTGATTCACAGGACATTCAGTGGTACACAGGGTGTTTGCTGATATACTGGACATTCAGTGGTACATAGGGCACTGGCTGATACACAGGACATTCAGTGGTAGACAGGGTACTGGCTGATACACATGACATTCAGTGGTACACAGGGTGTTTGCTGATACACTGGACATTCAGTGGTACATAGGGCTCTGGCTTATACACAGGACATTCAGTGGGACACAGGGCACATGCTGCTGATACACAGGACATTCAGTGGTACACAGGGCACTGGCTGATACACAGGACATTCAGTGGGATACAGGGCACATGCTGCTGATACACAGGACATTCAGTGGTACACAGGGCACTGGCTGGTACACAGGACATTCAGTGGTACACAGGGCACTGGCTTATACACATTTATACACAGGACATTCAGTGGTACACAGGGCACTGGCTGATACACAGGGCATTCCGTCGTACACAGGGCACTGGCTGATACACAGGACATTCAATCGTACACAGGGCACTGGCTGATACATAGGACATTCAGTGGTACACAGGGCACTGGCTGATACACAGGACATTCAGTTGTACACAGGGCACTGGCTGATACACATGACATTCAGTGGTACACAGGGTGTTTGCTGATACACTGGACATTCAGTGGTACATAGGGCACTGGCTGATACACAGGACATTCAGTGGTACACAGGGCACTGGCTGATACACATGACATTCAGTGGTACACAGGGCACTGGCTGATACACATGACATTCAGTGGTACACAGGGTGTTTGCTGATACACTGGACATTCAGTGGTACATAGGGCTCTGGCTGATACACAGGACATTCAGTGGGATACAGGGCACATGCTGCTGATACAGAGGATATTCAGTGGTACACAGGGCACTGGCTGATACACAGGACATTCAGTGGTACACAGGGCACTGGCTGATACACAGGACATTCAGTGGTATACAGGGCACTGGCTGATACACAGGACATTCAGTGGTACACAGGGCGTTTGCTGATACACAGGAGATTCAGTGGTACACAGGGCACTGGCTGATACACAGGACATTCAGTGGTACACAAAGCACTGGCTGATACACAGGACATTCAGTGGTACACAGGGCGTTTGCTGATACACAGGAGATTCAGTGATACACAGGGCACTGGCTGATACACAGGGCATTCAGTGGTACACAGGGCACTGGCTGATACACAGGACATTCAGTGGTACACAGAGCACTGGCTGATACACAGGACATTCAGTGGTACACAGGGCGTTTGCTGATACACAGGAGATTCAGTGGTACACAGGACACTGGCTGATACACAGGACATTCAGTAGTACACAGGGCACTGGCTGATACACAGGGCATTCAGTGGTACACAGGGCACTGGCTGATACACATGACATTCAGTGGTACACAGGGTGTTTGCTGATACACTGGACATTCAATGGTACATAGGGCTCTGGCTGATACACAGGACATTCATTGGTACAAAGCGCACATGCTGCTGATACACAGGAGATTCAGTGGTACACAGGGCACTGGCTGATACACAGGACATTCAGTGGTACACAGGGCACTGGTTGATACACAGGACATTCAGTGGTACACAGCGCACATGCTGCTGATACAGAGAATATTCAGTGGTACACATGGCACTGGCTGATACACAGGGCATTCAGTTGTACACAGGGCACTGGCTGATACACAGGACATTCAGTGGTATACAGGGCACTGGCTGATACACAGGACATTCAGTGGTACACAGGGTGTTTGCTGATACACAGGAGATTCAGTGGTACACAGGGCACTGGCTGATACACAGGGCATTCAGTGGTACACAGGGCACTGGCTGATACACAGAACATTCAGTGGTACACAGGGCACTGGTTTATACACAGGACATTCAGTGGTACACAGGGCACTGGCTGATACACAGGGCCTTCAGTGGTACACAGGGCACTGAATTATACACAGGACATTCAGTGGTACACAGGGCACTGGCTGATACACAGGACATTCAGTGGTACACAGGGCACATGCTGATGATACACAGGACATTCAGTGGTACACAGGGCACTGGCTGATACACAGGGAGTTTTGCGGCGCTTTACAAATAAATGATAATATGAATAATACACAGGACTTTCAGTGGTACACAGGGCACTTGCTGATACATAGGAAAATCAGTAGTACACAAGGCATTGGCTGACACACAGGACATTTAGTGGTACACAGGGCACTGGCTGACACACAGGACATTTAGTGGTACACAGGGCACATGCTGATGATACACAGGGCTTTCAGTGGTGCACAGGGCACTGGCTGATACACAGGAGATTCAGAGGTACATAGGGCTCTGGCTGATACACAGGACATTCAGTGGTACATAGGGCTCTGGCTGATACACAGGACATTCAGTGGTACACAGGGCACTGGCTGATACACAGGGCCTTCAGTGGTACACAGGGCACTGAATTATACACAGGACATTCAGTGGTACACAGGGCACTGGCTGATACACAGGACATTCAGTGGTACACAGGGCACATGCTGATGATACACAGGACATTCAGTGGTACACAGGGCACTGGCTGATACACAGGGAGTTTTGCGGCGCTTTACAAATAAATGATAATATGAATAATACACAGGACTTTCAGTGGTACACAGGGCACTTGCTGATACATAGGAAAATCAGTAGTACACAAGGCATTGGCTGACACACAGGACATTTAGTGGTACACAGGGCACTGGCTGACACACAGGACATTTAGTGGTACACAGGGCACATGCTGATGATACACAGGGCTTTCAGTGGTGCACAGGGCACTGGCTGATACACAGGAGATTCAGAGGTACATAGGGCTCTGGCTGATACACAGGACATTCAGTGGTACATAGGGCTCTGGCTGATACACAGGACATTCAGTGGTACACAGGGCACTGGCTTATACACAGGACATTCAGTGGTACACAGGGCACTGGCTGATACACAGGACATTCAGTGGTACACAGGGCACTGGCTGATACACAGGACATTCAGTGGTACACAGGGCACTGGCTGATACACAGGACATTCAGTGGTACACAGGGCACTGGCTGATACACAGGACATTCAGTAGTACACAGGGCACTGGCTGATACACAGGGCCTTCAGTGGTACACAGGGCACTGAATTATAAACAGGACATTCAGTGGTACACAGGGCACTGGCTGATACACATGACATTCAGTGGTACACAGGGTGTTTGCTAATACACAGGATATTCAGTGGTACACAGGGCACTGGCTGATACACACGAAATTTGGCGGCGCTTTACAAATAAATGATAATATGAATAATACACAGGACTTTCAGTGGTACACAGGGCACTTGCTGATACATAGGACAATCAGTAGTACACAAGGCTTTGGCTGATACACAGGACATTCAGTTGTACACAGGGCACTGGCTGATACACAGGACACTGGCTTATACACAGGACATTCAGTGGTACACAGGGCACATGCTGATGATACACAGGGCATTCAGTGGTGCACAGGGCACTTGCTGATACCCAGGAGATTCAGTGGTACACAGGGCACTGACTGATACACAGGACATTTAGTGGTACACAGGGCACTGGCTGATACATAGGACATTCAGTGGTACACAGGTTACATGCTGGTGATACACATGACATTCAGTGGTACACAGGGCACTGGCTTAAACACAGGACATTGAGTGGTACACAGGGCACTGGCTGATACACAGGACATTCAGTGGTACAAAGGTTACATGCTGGTGATACACATGACATTCAGTGGTACACAGGGCACTGGCTGATACACACGAAATTTGGCGGAGCTTTACAAATAAATGATAATATGAATAATACACAGGACTTTCAGTGGTACACAGGGCACTTGCTGATACATAGGACAATCAGTAGTACACAAGGCTTTGGCTGATACACAGGACATTCAGTTGTACACAGGGCACTGGCTGATACACAGGACACTGGCTTATACACAGGACATTCAGTGGTACACAGGTTACATGCTGGTGATACACATGACATTCAGTGGTACACAGGGCACTGGCTGATACACACGAAATTTGGCGGCGCTTTACAAATAAATGATAATATGAATAATACACAGGACTTTCAGTGGTACACAGGGCACTTGCTGATACATAGGACAATCAGTAGTACACAAGGCTTTGGCTGATACACAGGACATTCAGTTGTACACAGGGCACTGGCTGATACACAGGACACTGGCTTATACACAGGACATTCAGTGGTACACAGGGCACATGCTGATGATACACAGGGCATTCAGTGGTGCACAGGGCACTGGCTGATACACAGGAGATTCAGTGGTACACAGGGCACTGACTGATACACAGGACATTTAGTGGTACACAGGGCACTGGCTGATACATAGGACATTCAGTGGTACACAGGTTACATGCTGGTGATACACATGACATTCAGTGGTACACAGGGCACTGGCTTAAACACAGGACATTGAGTGGTACACAGGGCACTGGCTGATACACAGGACATTCAGTGGTACACAGGTTACATGCTGGTGATACACATGACATTCAGTGGTACACAGGGCACTGGCTGATACACACGAAATTTGGCGGCGCTTTACAAATAAATGATAATATGAATAATACACAGGACTTTCAGTGGTACACAGGGCACTTGCTGATACATAGGACAATCAGTAGTACACAAGGCTTTGGCTGATACACAGGACATTCAGTTGTACACAGGGCACTGGCTGATACACAGGACACTGGCTTATACACAGGACATTCAGTGGTACACAGGTTACATGCTGGTGATACACATGACATTCAGTGGTACACAGGGCACTGGCTGATACACACGAAATTTGGCGGCGCTTTACAAATAAATGATAATATGAATAATACACAGGACTTTCAGTGGTACACAGGGCACTTGCTGATACATAGGACAATCAGTAGTACACAAGGCTTTGGCTGATACACAGGACATTCAGTTGTACACAGGGCACTGGCTGATACACAGGACACTGGCTTATACACAGGACATTCAGTGGTACACAGGGCACATGCTGATGATACACAGGGCATTCAGTGGTGCACAGGGCACTGGCTGATACACAGGAGATTCAGTGGTACACAGGGCACTGGCTGATACATAGGACATTCAGTGGTACACAGGTTACATGCTGGTGATACACATGACATTCAGTGGTACACAGGGCACTGGCTTAAACACAGGACATTGAGTGGTACACAGGGCACTGGCTGATACACAGGACATTCAGTGGTACACAGGTTACATGCTGGTGATACACATGACATTCAGTGGTACACAGGTTACATGCTGGTGATACACATGACATTCAGTGGTACACAGGGCACTGGCTGATACACAGGACATTCAGTGGTACACAGGGCACTGGCTGATACACAGGACATTGAGTGGTACACAGGGCACTGGCTGATACACAGGACATTCAGTGGTACACAGGGCACTGGCTGATACACAGGACATTCAGTGGTACACAGGGCACTGGCTGATACACAGGACATTCAGTGGTACACAGGGCACTGGCTGATACACAGGACATTCAGTGGTACACAGGGCACTGGCTGATACACAGGACATTCAGTGGTACACAGGGCACTGGCTGATACACAGGACATTCAGTGGTACACAGGGCACTGGCTGATACACAGGACATTGAGTGGTACACAGGGCACTGGCTGATACACAGGACATTCAGTGGTACACAGGGCACTGGCTGATACACAGGACATTCAGTGGTACACAGGGCACTGGCTGATACACAGGACATTCAGTGGTACACAGGGCACTGGCTGATACACAGGACATTCAGTGGTATATGGGGTGTTTGCTGATGCCTGGTTCATTTGCTGATGTTGAGGAAGCTCTGTTTTTTATGCAGGACCAGAAATGATTTTGTTGTGACACCTTATTTGTGCCCAGCAATATAATTGTTTGCTCCCACAGCTTTTAGAAGAAGCTTAAATTCTTCAGTGTGGCTTCTGGGAGGCTGCATGCAAATAATACAATGAGAAGTATATTGAAGAGCATATCAGGCAGATGCCCTCTGCCAGAAAGCACCCTTAAGTAGCTGCCTATTTAGCAGCAGTACCAGCTGTTGGTGAGCAGGGCGTTAGTGATACATAATGTGTACAAGTGGAGCTGACCTCTGCACCCTGTAATAGGGCCGCTCTCCCGCTAGGTGCATGTCAAGAGTGTGTCACCACAGCTGTATCCATCCAAGTTTGGACTCACAGCAGCATCTGAGAATCCAACTGTTTTGCAGCTGCTGCGGCCTCTCTGTCCTGAACAGTCAGCAGGATTAATCGAAAGGATCTTAACCCAGTGAAAGTTAAACAACTCGTCTGAATCCAAAATAAACACAAAGAAAGTGTACGGCAGAACCTTCTAGTCTAGTTTATAGCAAATACATTTGGGATTTTGGGAGAGGTGAAACAGAAAATGTGAAATATTGCCCGTAAGGAGAGGAGGTCTTTTACTTGCTATGTTAACTGAAGGGGTAATCACTGAGCCTGTCTGTGTGTGAGTAGGTGCCTGCGACACAGATCACGTGACTCTGCTCATCTTTCCGGTGATTGACAAGGGATTTGTTTTTCCAAGCCAAAAAAGGCTGAGACTATGAGAAGCAATTCATTTAACCCTACCACTGAGAAGGCACAGGACAAGGGACATAACTGCAACACTGTTCCAATAACTAGCGTGTTCTGTGGAAGAAAGAGAGGGCATTCAAAGCTCAAACTGTCCTCCATCTCCGAGTCTATGCTGTACTCTACTCCAATAATGAGTCAGTGCTAGAGAGAGGGGACTCTAAGTAAACTGTCCTCCATCCCAGAGTCTAGGCTAGACTCTACTCCACTCTACTGCTAGAGAGAGAGGACTCTCAGTACTAAACTGTACTTCATCCCCAAGTCTGTGCTAGACTCTACTTCAATAATGAGTTAGTGCTAGAGAGAGGGTACTCTAAGTAAACTGTCCTCCATCCCAGAGTCTAGGCTAGACTCTACTCCACTCTACTGCTAGAGAGAGAGGACTCTCAGTACTAAACTGTACTTCATCCCCAAGTCTGTGCTAGACTCTACTTCAATAATGAGTTAGTGCTAGAGAGAGGGGACTCTAAGTAAACTGTCCTCCATCCCAGAGTCTAGGCTAGACTCTACTCCACTCTACTGCTAGAGAGAGGGGACTCTCAGTACTAAACTGTACTTCATCCCCGAGTCTGTGCTAGACTCTACTTCAATAATGAGTTAGTGCTAGAGAGAGGGGACTCTAAGTAAACTGTCCTCCATCCCAGAGTCTAGGCTAGACTCTACTCCACTCTACTGCTAGAGAGAGGGGACTCTCAGTACTAAACTGTACTTCATCCCCAAGTCTGTGCTAGACTCTACTTCAATAATGAGTCAGTGCTAGAGAGAGGGTACTCTAAGTAGATATGTGCAATTCGTTTCGGATCGATTCGGAAAATTCTGCAAATTCGGAGATTCGTATCGAACCGAATTTCCGAATTAAAATACTGCCGAATTTACCGAATAAATCCGAATTAGTTCGGATTTATTCTGTAAATTTGGATGGCCATGGATTACACTAGTATTGTACAGTATATTAGGTTATATCACTCTGCTATGGGTTACACCTAATATACAGTACAGAATACTAGTCTAATCCCACCTAACACTTACCGAAATTCCGAATTTCCAAACCGATTTCAGCCGAATTTCTTCGAATCCGAATGAATCCGAAATGAATCCGAACCGAATCGATTCAAAATTTTCCGAATTCGAATCGATCTGAACCGAAATTCGAAAAATTCTGAATCGATCCGAACCGAACCAAATTTTTTCGCCATGCACATATCTAACTCTAAGTACTAAACTGTCCTCCATCCCCGAGTCTATGCTGTACTCTACTCCAATAATGTGTCAGTGCTAAAGAGAGGAAACTCTCAGTACTAAACTGTACTCCATCCCCAAGTCAATGCTGTACTCTACTCCAATAATGAGTCAGTGCCAGAGAGAGGGGACTCTCAGTACTAAACTGTACTCCATCCCCGAGTCTGTTCTGTACTCTACTCCAATAATGAGTAAGTGCTAGAGAGAGGGGACTCTCAGTACTAAACTCTCCTCCATCCCCGAGTTTATTCTGTACTCTCCTCCAATAATGAGTCAGTGCTAGAGAGAGGGGACTCTCAGTACTAAACTGTCTTCCATCCCCGAGTCTATGCTTTACGTTATTCCAATAATGAGTCAGTGCTAGAGAGAGGGGACTCTCAGTACTAAACTGTACTCCATCCCCAAGTCTGTGCTAGACTCTACTCCAAAAATGAGTCAGTGCTAAAGAGAGGAAACTCTCAGTACTAAACTGTACTCCATCCTCAAGTCTATTCTGTACTCTACTCCAATAATGTGTCAGTGCTAGAGAGAGGGGACACTCAGTACTAAACTGTACTCCATCCCCGAGTCTGTGCTAGACTCTACTCAAATAATGAGTCAGTGCTAAAGAGATGGGACTCTCAGTACTAAACTGTCCTCCATCCCCGAGTCTGTGCTGTACTCTACTCCAATAATGAGTCAGTGCTAGAGAGAGGGGACACTCAGTACTAAACTGTACTCCATCCCCGAGTCTGTGCTGTACTCTACTCCAATAATGAGTCTGTGCTAGAGAGAGGGCACACTCAGTACTAAACTGTACTCCATCCTTGAGTCTGTTCTGTACTCTACTCCAATAATGAGTCTGTGCTAGAGAGGGGACTCTCAGTACTAAACTCTCCTCCATCCCCGAGTTTATTCTGTACTCTCCTCCAATAATGAGTCAGTGCTAGATAGAGGGGACTCTCAGTACTAAACTATACTTCATCCCCAAGTCTGGGCTAGACTCTTCTCCAATAATGAGTCAGTGCTAGAGAGAGAGGACTCTCAGTACTAAACTGTCCTCCATCCCCAAGTCTATGCTGTACTCTACTCCAATAATGAGTCAGTGCTAGAGAGAGGGGACTCTCAGCACTAAACTGCCCTCCATCCCCAAGTTAATGCTGTACTCTACTCCAATAATGAGTCAGTGCTAGAGAGAGGGGACTCTCAATACTAAACTGTCCTCCATCCCCGAGTCTATTCTGTACTCTATTCCAATAATGAGTCAGTGCTAAAGAGAGGGGTCTCTCAGTACTAAACTGTACTCCATCCTCAAGTCTATGCTGTACTCTACTCCAATATTGAGTCAATGCTAGAGAGAGTGGACTCTCAATACTAAACTGTCCTCCATCCCCAAGTCAATGCTGTACTCTACTCCAATAATGAGTCAGTGCCAGAGAGAGGGGACTCTCAGTACTAAACTGTACTCTATCCCCGAGTCTGTGCTAGACTCTA
This sequence comes from Bombina bombina, assembly GCF_027579735.1. Lineage (NCBI taxonomy): Eukaryota > Metazoa > Chordata > Amphibia > Anura > Bombinatoridae > Bombina > Bombina bombina. The sequence continues at coordinate 130,349 of NW_026510805.1, read as the reverse complement.
TATAAATAATGAGTCAGTGCTAAAGAGAGGGGACTCTCAGTACTAAACTGTACTCCATCCTCAAGTCTATGCTTTACTCTTCTCCAATAATGCGTCAGTGCTAGAGAGAGGGGACACTCAGTACTAAACTGTACTCCATCCCCGAGTCTGTGCTAGACTCTACTCAAATAATGAGTCAGTGCTAGAGAGAGGGGACTCTAAGTACTAAACTGTCATAAATCCCTGAGTCTATTCTGTACTCTACTCCAATAATGAGTCAGTGCTAAAGAGAGGGGACTCTCAGCACTAAACTTTACTCCATCCTCAACTCTATGCTGTATTCTACTCCAATAATGAGTCAGTGCTAGAGAGAGGGGACTCTCAGTACTAAACTGTCCTCCATCCCCTAGTCTATGCTGTACTCTACTCCAATAATGAGTCAGTGCTAGAGATAGGGGGCTCTCAGTACTAAACTGTACTCCATCCCCGAGTCTGTGCTAGACTCTACATAAATAATGAGTATGTGCTAAAGAGAGTTGACTCTCAGTACTAAACTGTACTCCATCCTCAAGTATATTCTGTACTCTACTCCAATAATGAGTCAGTGCTAGAGAGAGGGGACTCTCAGTACTAAACTCTCCTCCATCTCCGAGTCTATGCTGTACTCTACTCCAATAATGAGTCAGTGCTAGAGAGAGGGGACTCTCAGTACTAAACTCTCCTCCATCTCCGAGTCTATGCTGTACTCTACTCCAATAATGAGTCAGTGCTAGAGAGTGGGGACTCTCAGTACTAAACTCTTCTCCATCCCGAGTGTATGCTGTACTCTACTCCAATAATGAGTCAGTGCTAGAGAGTGGGGACTCTCAGTACTAAACTCTTCTCCATCCCGAGTGTATGCTGTACTCTACTCCAATAATGAGTGCTAGAGAGAGAGGACTCTCAGTACTAAACTGTACTACATCCTCAAGTATATGCTGTACTCTACTCCAATAATGAGTCATTGCTAGAGAGTGGGGACTCTCAGTACTAAACTCTTCTCCATCCCCGAGTGTATGCTGTACTCTACTCCAATAATGAGTCAGTGCTAGAGAGAGAGGACTCTCAGTACTAAACTGTACTCCATCCTCAAGTATATGCTGTACTCTACTCCAATAATGAGTCAGTGCTAGAGAGTGGGGACTCTCAGTACTAAACTCTTCTCCATCCCCGAGTGTATGCTGTACTCTACTCCAATACTGAGTCAGTGCTAGAGAGAGGGGACTCTCAGTACTAAACTCTTCTCCATCCCCGAGTTTATTCTGTACTCTCCTCCATTAATGAGTCAGTGCTAGAGAGAGGGGACTCTCAGTACTAAACTATACTTCATCCGCGAGTCTGGGCTAGACTCTTCTCCAATAATGAGTCAGTGCTAGAGAGAGGGGACTTTCAGTACTAAACTGTACTCAATCCCCAAGTCTATGCTGTACTCTACTCCAATAATGAGTAAATGCTAGTAAGGAGAGAGGGACTTTCAGTACTAAAATGGTACTCCATCCCTGAGTCTGTGCTAGATAGAAGAGAGGTGGCACTCAACGCTCAAACTGTACTCCATCCCTTAGTCTGTGCTAGATTCTACTCCAATAATGAGTCAATGCTAGAGAGGAGGGAGGGGGTTCTCAGCAGTACAACGGTACTCCATACCCTATTCTGTGCTATATAGGAGAGAGGTGGGAATAAATGCTCAAACTGTACTCCATCCCTGAGTCTGTGCTAGAGTCTATTCTAATATTGAGCCAGAGCTAGAGATTGGGCACTCAGCACACTGGCTCTACAATGGGTTTGCAAGAAAAACTAGACCTAATGCAGGCGTACTTTGAGTCATGGACCCTGGCAGTAAATATGGAAAAAACAAAGGTCATTAGGGTCATGAATTATACCTATCTTAGCCCAGAAGAGAGGGGGCATTCAGAACACAGGCTCTACTCAAACAATGCATCTTTACTAGAGCATAGAGGGGGACACAACACAACACAGTTTGTACTAGAGAAGAGAAGGGGTACTCAGCACACAGGCTCTACTCAAACAATGAGTCTGTACTAGAGAGTAGAGAGGGGGCACTCAGCACACAGGCTCTATTTAAACAATGAGTCTGTACTAGAGAAGAGAGAGGGGCACTCAGCACACAGGCTCTACTAAAACAATGAGTCTGTACTAGAGAAGAGAGGGGGCACTCAGCACACAGGCTCTACTAAAACGTTGAGTCTGTACTAGAGAAGAGAGGGGGCACTCAGCACACAGGCTCTACTTAAACAATGAGTCTGTATTAGTGAAGAGATGAAGAGATAGGGGGCACTCAGCACAAGCCTTTTTTTCTTTCCGCTCACTTAAGACAACACTGGTATTACGAGTTTTCTGCAAGCCGGTGTTAGCCTCAGAAAAGTGAGTGTTGAGCAAAATTTAGCTCCACATCTCACCTCAATACCAGCGTTGCTTACGGTAGTGGTAAGATGGCAAAACGTGCTCGTGCACTATTTCCCCATAGGAAACAATGGGGCTCAGCTGGCTAAAAAAAAACCTAACACCTGCAAAAATGCAGCGTTCAGCTCCTAACGCAGCCCCATTGTTTCCTATGGGGAAATAAAAGTTATGTCTGCACGACTGTTCCCTCTAAGGCCAGTTTTGTGTGCGGCCCAGCAGTGAAACAGTTAATTAGGTAACCACACCCTGCAATTAGCAAACACTGCCCAATGCAGATGGCAAAGTATTGTTCTCTTGTTAACTGTTTCGCTGCTGGGCTGCACACAAAACTGTCCTTAGAGGGAACACAGGTCTGCACCCACCCTAACATGAACCCCGAGTCTAAACACCCCTAATCTTACACTTATTAACCCCTAATCTGCCGCCCCCGACATCGTCGCCACCTACATTATATTATTAACCCCTAATTTGCCGCTCTGGACACCGCCGCCACCTACATTATACTTATGAACCCCTAATCTACTGCCCCCAACATCGCCGACACCTACATTATATTTATTATCCCCTAATCTGCCCCCCCAACGTCACCGCAGCTATATTAAATTTATTAACCCCTAATCTGCCCCCCAACGTCGCCACTACTATATTAAATTTATTAACCCCTAAACCTAAGTCTAACCCCCCCTAACTTAAATATAATTTTAATTAAACTAAATAAATTTAACATAATTAAATAAATTAATCCTATTTAAAACTAAATACTTACTGATAAAATAAACCCTAAGCTAGCTACAATATAACTAATAGTTACATTGTAGCTATTTTAGGATTTATTTTTATTTTACAGGCAACTTTGTATTTATTTTAACTAGGTAGAATAGTTATTAAATAGTTATTAACTATTTAATAACTACCTAGCTAAAATAAGTACAAATTTACCTGTAAAATAAACCCTAACCTAAGTTACAATTACACCTAACACTACACTATAATTAAACTAATTACCTAAACTACCTACAATTAATTACAATTAAATTAAATAAACTAAATTACGGAAAAAAACAAACACTAAATTACAGGAAAAAAAAAAGAATTACAAGAATTTTAAACTAATTACACCTAATCTAATCCCCTAATAAAATAAAAAAGCCCCCCAAAATAATAAAATTCCCTACCCTATACTAAATTACAAATAGCCCTTAAAAGGGCCTTTTGCGGGGCATTGCCCCAAAGTAATCAGCTCTTTAACCTGTAAAAAAAAATAGAATACCCCCCCAATATTAAAACCCACCACCCACACACCCAACCCTACTCTAAAATCCACCCAATCCCCCCTTAAAAACAGTGTTGGTTATGCAAAACTAGGGAAACCCTACTCTAAAACCCACCCAATCCCCCCTTAAAAAAAACTAACACTACCCCCTTGAAGATCACCCTACCTTGAGCAGTCTTCACCCAGCGGGGCACAAGTGGTCATCCAGAGGGTCCGAAGTCTTCATCCTATCCGGCCAGAAGAGGACATCCAGACCGGCAGAAGGTTTCATCCAGGCGGCATCTTCTATCTTCATCCTTCTTTAGCGGAGCGGGTCCATCTTCAAGACATCCGACGCGGAGCATCCTCTTCATCCGACGGCCGACGACTGAATGACTGGTCCTTTAAATGACGTTATCCACGATGGCGTCCCTTGAATTCCGATTGGCTGATAGAATCCTATCAGCCAATCGGAATTAAGGTAGGAAAAATCCTATTGGCTGATGCAATCAGCCAATAGGATTGACCTCGCATTCTATTGGCTGATTGGAACAGCCAATAGAATGTGAGCTGAATCCTATTGGCTGATTGGATCAGCCAATCGGATTGAACTTCAATCCTATTGGCTGATTGCTTCAGCCAATAGGATTTTTCCTACCTTAATTCCGATTAGCTGATAGGATTCTATCAGCCAATCAGAATTCAAGGGACACCATCTTGGATGACGTCATTTAAAGGACCAGTCATTCAGTCATCGGATGAAGAGGATGCTCCGCGTCGGATGTCTTGAAGATGGACCCGCTCCGCAAGGATGAAGATAGAAGATGCCGCCTGGATGAAGCCTTCTGCCGGTCTGGATGTCTTCTTCTGGCCGGATAGGATGAAGACTTCGGACCCTCTGGAGGACCACTTGTGCCCGGCTGGGTGAAGACGGCTCAAGGTAGGGTGATCTTCAAGGGGGTAGTGTTAGTTTTTTTTTAAGGGGGGATTGGGTGGGTTTTAGAGTAGGGTTTCCCTAGTTTTGCATAACCAACACTGTTATAGAAACATACGGCTAGATTACGAGTTATGTGTTAGGCTTAAAAAGCAGCGTTAGCCGGTCCTAACGCTGCTTTTTAATGCCCGCTGGTATTGCAAGTCTTGAAGGTATAGGCTCACCGCTCACTTTTTTGGCCAGTCTTTGAAATACCGCAAATCCACTTACGTAAATTGCGTATCCTCTTTTTTCAATGGGACTTGCATAGCGCTGGTATTACGAGTCTGACAAAAAGTTAGTGGTAGACCCTCTCCTGTCAAGACTGGTTCTGCATTTTAAAGTCAGTAGTTAAGAGTTTTACACTACAACGTCGTAGCATAAAACTCTTAACTAAAGTGCTAAAAAGTACACTAACACCCATAAACTACCTATTAACCCCTAAACCGAGGTCCTCCCGCATCGCAAACACTAAAAAACATTTTTTAACCCCTATCTGCCAAACCGGACATCACCACCACTGTAATAAATATATTAACCTCTAAACTGCCGCACTCCCGCATCACAAACACTAGTTAAATATTATTAACCCCTAATCTTCTGTCCCTAACTTCGCTGACACCTACCTACATTTATTAACCCCTAATCTGCCTCCCCAACGTCGCCGCCACTATTTTAAAGTTATTAACCCCTACATCTAAGTCTAACCCTAACACCCCCTAACTTAAATATAATTTAAATAAATCTAAATAAATATAACTATCATTATCTAAATTATTCCTATTTAAAACTAAATACTTACCTATAAAATAAACCCTAAGCTAGCTACAATTTAACTAATAGTTACATTGTAGCTAGCTTAGGGTTTATTTTTATTTTACAGGCAAGTTTGTTTTTATTTTACCTAGGTAGAATAGTTACTAAATAGTTATAAACTATTTAATAACTACCTAGTTTAAATAAATACCTGTAAAATAAAACCTAACCTAAGTTACAATTACACCTAACACTACACTATAATTAAATTAATTCCTTAAATTAAATACAATTAATTAAATTTATCTAAAGTACAAAAACCCCCACTAAATTACAAAAAATAATAAACAAATTACCAGATTTTTAAATTTATTACACCTAATCTAATCCCCCTAACAAAATAAAAAAGCCCCCCCAAAATAATAAAAGCCCTACCCTACACTAAATTATAAATAGCCCTTAAAAGGGCCTTTGGCAGGGCATTGCCCCAAAGTAATCAGCTCTTTTACCTGTAAAAAAAAATTACAAATCCCCCCCAACATTAAAACCCACCACCCACACAACCAACCCTACTCTAAAACCCACCCAATACCCCCTTAAAAAAAACCCTAACACTAACCCCTTGAAGATCACCTTACCAGGAGAAGTCTTCATCCAACCGGGCCAAAGTCCTCAACGAAGCCGGAAGAAGTCTTCATCCAAGCCGGGTGAAGTGGTCCTCCAGACGGGCAGAAGTCTTCATCCAGACGGCATCTTCATCTTCATCCATCTGGCACGGAGCGGGTCCATCTTCAAGACATCCGGCGCAGAGCCTCCTCTTCCAACAAAGTCTTCTTACTAAATGACGGTTCCTTTGCATCAGCCAATAGGATCTTTTCTACCTTAATTCCGATTGGCTGATAGAATTCTATCAGCCAATCGGAATTGAAGGGACGCCATATTGGATGACGTCACTTAAAGGAACCGTCATTTAGTAAGAAGACTTTGTTGGAAGAGGATGTTCCGCGCCGGATGTCTTGAAGATGGACCCGCTCCGCGCCTGATGGATGAAAATAGAAGATGCCGTCTGGATGAAGACTTCTGCCCGTCTGGAGAACCACTTCGCCCGGTTTGGATGAAAACTTCTCCCAGCTTCATTGAGGACTTCAGCCCGGTTGGATGAAGACTTCTCCCGGTAAGGTGATCTTTAAGGGGTTAGTGTTATGTTTTTTTAAGGGGGTATTGAGTGGGTTTTAGAGTAGGGTTGGTTGTGTGGGTGGTGGGTTTTAATGTTGGGGGGGGGGGGATTTGTAATTTTTTTACAGGTAAAAGAGCTGATTACTTTGGGGCTATTTGTAATTTAGTGTAGGGTAGGGCTTTTTTATTTTTGGGGGGCTATTTTATTTTGTTAGGGGGATTAGATTATGTGTAATTAGTTTAAAAATCTTGTAATTTGTTTATTATTTTCTGTAATTTAGTGCCTTTGTTTTTGTACTTTAGATAAATTTATTTAATTGTATTTAATTTAGAGAATTAATTTAATTATAGTGTAGTGTTAGGTGTTAGTGTAATTTAGGTTAGGTTTTATTTTACAGGTAAATTTGTATTTATTTTAGCTAGGTAGTTATTAAATAGTTAATAACTATTTAATAACTATTCTACCTAGTTAAAATAAATACAAACTTGCCTGTAAAATAAAAATAAACCCTAAGCTAGATACAATGTAACTATTAGTTATATTGTAGCTAGCTTAGGGTTTATTTTACAGGTATTTAGTTTTAAATAGGAATAATTTAGTTAATTATAGTAATTTTATTTAGATTTATTTAAATTATATTTAAGTTAGGGGGTGTAGGTTTAGGGTTAGACTTAGGTTTAGGGGTTAATAACTTTAATATAGTGGCGGCGACGTTGGGGGCGGCAGATTAGGGGTTGATAAATGTAGGTAGGTGGCAGCGATGTTAGGGCCGGCAGATTAGGGGTTAATAATCTTTAACTAATGTTTTCAATGCGGGAGTGCGGCGGTTTAGGGGTTAATTGTTTATTATAGTGGCTGCAACGTTGAGGGCGGCAGATTAGGGGTTAAGAAGTGTAGGTAGGTTGCGGCGACATTAGGGAAGGCAGATTAAGGGTTAATAAATATAATGTAGGTGTCGGCGATGTTGGGTTCAGCTGATTAGGGGTTCATAAGTATAATGTAGGTGGCGGCGGTGTCCGGAGCGGCAGATTAGGGGTTAATAATATAATGTATGTTGCGGCGATGTTGGGGGCGGCAGATTAGGGGTTAATAAGTGTAAGACTAGGGGTGTTTAGACTCGGGGTTCATGTTAGGGTGTTAGGTGTAGACATAAATTTTATTTCCCCAATAGGAATCAATGTTCTGCGTTAGGGAGCTTTACGCTGCTTTTTTGCAGGTGTTAGACTTTTTTTCAGTCGGCTCTTCCCGTTGATTCCTATGGGGAAATCGTGCATGAGCACGTTACACCAGATCATCCTTACACCAGATCATCGCTGACTTAAGCAGCGCTGGTATTGGAGTGCGGTAATGAGCAAAATTTTGCTCAACGGTCACTTCTTGTCTGGTTTGTAAAAACCGTAATACCAGCGCAGTATGTAAGTGAGCGGTGAGTATAAACTGCTCGTTAGCACAGCACAGCCTCTAACTCAAAACTCGTAATCTAGGTGATACTTTGTACCTCTGTAATTACCTTGCATCTAAGCTTCTGCAGACTGCCTCCTTATCTCAGATCTTTTGACAGACTTGCATTTCATGCAATTATTGCTGACTCTAAAGTCAGTAGTTATGAGTTTTACACTACAAAGCTGTAGCATAAACCTTATAACTAAACTGCTACAGAGTACACTTAACACCCATAAACTACCTATTAACCCCTAAACCGAGGCCCTCCCTCATTGCAAACACTATATTAAATTTATTAACCTCTATTCCGCCACTCCCCGACATTGTCACCACTTAAAAAAATGATTAACCCCTATTCTGCCACTCCCCGACATCGTCACCACTATAATAAACTTATTAACCCCCAAACCGCTGCCTTCCCGCATCACAAACACTTTTTAAGTATTATTAACCCCTAATCTGCCGTCCGCCCACATCGCCCCCCACTATACTAAAGTTATTAAGCCCTACACCACCGCCACTATAATAAACCTATTAACCTCTACACTGCAAGCCCCCCACAACGAAATATTCACCCCTAAACCTAACGCCCCCCTAACTTTAAAATTACAATTTCCCTATCTTAAATTAAATTAAAACTTACCTGTCAAATTAAAAAAAAACACAGTTTAAACTAACAATTAAACTAATATAATTATTAAACTAAAATTAAACTAACTACCAATTAAATAAAACTAAACTACACATTAAAAGAATCCTAACACTATTACGGAAAATAACAAACGAAATTATCAAAAATAAAAAGAATTACACCTAATCTAATAGCCCTATCAATATTAAAAAGTCCACCCAAAATAAAAAAAAACCTAGCCTACAATAAACTACCAATGGCCCTTAAAAGGTCCTTTTGTGAGGCATTGCCCCAAATATATCAGCTCTTTTACCTGTAAAAAAAACCCCCACAAAGACCCCCCAACAGTAAAACCCACCACCCAACCAACCCCCCAAAATAAAAAAACTATTTCTAAAAAAACCTAGGCTCCTCATTGCCATGAAGAGGGCATTTGTATGGGCAAAGCCCTTAAAATGGCATTTAGCTCTTTTACATTGCCCAAACCCCACCCAAAAAACCCTTAAAAAAGCCTAACACTAACCCCCGCTTGAACGATCTTCATCCTGGAGTTGAAGTCCTAATCCAGGCGGCGAGAAGTCTTCCTCCTGGCGTCCTCTTCAATCTTCACCCCACGGCAATGTCCAGATCCAAGCTGCGAGAAGTCTTCATCCAGACGGCCTCTTCAATCTTCATCCAGACGGCATCTTCTATCTTGATCCCGGAGGCGTGGAGCGGGTCCATCCGGAAGACATCCAACGTGGAGCATCTTCTTCATACGGTCGCCACCGCACACTGAATCTTCAATGCAAGGGACGCGATTCAAGATGGCGTCCCTTGAATTCCTATTGGCTGAAAAATTTAAATCAGCCAATAGGAATTAGGGCTGCTAAAATCTTATTGGCTATTCAAATCAGCCGCTAGGATTTAAGCTGCTCTTATTCTATTGGCTAATTTGAATTAGCCAATAGATAGAAGATGCCGCCTGGATGAAGATTGAAGAGGCTGCCTGGATAAAGACTTCTTACCGCTTGGATGAGGACTTCACCGCCGGGATAAAGATTGAAGAGGCCGTCTGGATGAAGACTTCGCCGGGGTGAAGATCATTCAAGCGGGACTTAAAAAACTGTAACTGGATCATCGGCGGTTAGTGTTAGGGTTTTTTAAGCTTTTTTTGGGTGTCTGGGTTTTTTTTAGATTAGGGTTTAGGCTTGTAAAGAGCGAAATGCCCTTTTAAGGGCAATGCCCATACAAATGCCCTTTTCAGGGCAATGGGTAGCTTAGGTTTTTTTAGATATTTTTTTTTTATTTTGTGGGTTTGGGGGATGGGGGTTTGTAATGTTAGTCGGACTTTGTATTATTTTTCAGGTAAAAAAAGCTGTTTTAAGGGCTATTGGTAGTTTATTGTAGATTAGGTTTTTTATTTTGGGGTGTTTTTTTTTAATGGGTATTAGAATAGAAATAATTTTTATTATTTTTGATAATTTGTTAGTGGGTATTTGTATTTTTTTTCGCTAAAAGAGCTGATATATTTAGGGCAATGCCCTACAAAGGGCCCTTTTTAAGGCCTATTGGTAGTTTATTCTAGATTAGGTTTTTTATTTTAGGGTGTTTTTTTATGGGTATTAGAATAGGAATAATTGTTTTAATTTTTAAAAATTTGTTTACAACAAATTATCAAAAATAATTATTTACTATTGACTAACTAGTCTACCTAGTTAAAATAAATACAAACTTACCTGTGAAATAAAAATAAAACCTAAGCTAACTACAATGTAACTATTAGTTATATTGTAGCTAGCTTAGGTTTCATTTCACAGGTAAATATTTAGTTTTAAATAGGTATTATTTAGTTAATAATTGTAAATTTAATTTAGATCTATTTTAATTATGTTAATGTTAGGGGGTGTTAGGGTTACGTTAGGGTTAGGGTTACGTTAGGTTTAGGGGTTAATATAGTTTAATTTAGGTTGTTGCGATGTGGGGGCTGGCGGTTTAGGGGTTAATAGGTTTATTTAGTGGTAGTGATGTGGGAGGCCAGATGTTTAGGGGTTAATAACTTTATTTATTTGCGGTGATGTTGAGGAGCGGCGAAATAGGGGTTAATACCTTTAATATAGTTGTAGCGATGCTGGGGTGCGGCGGAATAGGGGTTAATAACTTTAGTATAGTGGTGGCTTAGTTTTACATGTCAGCAATGACTAATCCGGCTTCCTCCAATCACGGCTTTCCCCCCCAGAGTAGTCATTGCCTGAGGCCATGCTGTGATTGGAGAAAGCCGGATTAGTCATTGCTGACATGTGAAGAGAGGATTTCCAGGAGGGGGAAGCTGCTCTGGCTGTGAAAAGAAATAAAGGCTGCTTTGTAAACTTTGATGAATGAAAGTGCCCCTGTTTTTAATAGTATTTTTAAAAAATGGGCTTTCATTCATCAAAGTTTACCTTCACTTTAAACTGAAAGTAACTTACACTGACTTGACATTGTCATTGAGTAGTTTTCTTTCTGTTCAGTATCACTGCTACATTTCAGGCACTTGCTCATTAAAGGGACACTGTACCCAAAATTTTTCTTTTGTGAGTCAGATTGAGCATGAAATTTTAAGCAACTTTCTAATTTACTCCTATTATCAAATTTTCTTCATTCTCTTGGTATCTTTATTTGAAATGCAAGAATGTAAGTTTAGATGCCGGCCCATTTTTGGTGAACAACCTGGGTTGTCCATGCTGATTGGTGGATAAATTCATCCACCAATAAAAAAGTGCTCTCCAGAGTACTGAAACCAAAAAAAAAGCTTAGATGCCTTCTTTTTCAAATAATGATAGCAAGAGAACGAAGAAAAATTGATAATAGGAGTAAATTAGAAAGTTGCTTAAAATTGCATGCTCTTTCTGAATTACAAAAGAAAAATTTTGGGTACAGTGTCCCTTTAACCAATTCAATAGTGAGCAGAGTTCACCTGTATCCAGTAGCTACAAACTTACATTTATTCACTCACTGAATTGTTCTAGTCTAAAACAATATGTTAAACTGTGACACTCGGCAACCAGACACTTCTCAAACTCCAAGTCTTTCCTAGAGAGCAAAGAGAGAGCACTCAGCAATCAGACACTTTTGCAATTCCAGATCTGTTCTAGAGAACAAAGAGAGTGCACTCATCAATCAGACACTTCTGCAATTCCAGATCTGTTCTAGAGAACAAAGAGCGTGCACTCAGCAATCAGACACTTTTGCAACTCAAAGTTAGGTCTGTCCTAGAGAGCAAAGAGAGAGCACTCAGCAATCAGACACTTCTGCAACTCCAGATCTGTTCTAGAGAACAAAGAGAGTGCACTCAGCAATGAGACACTTTTGCAACTCAAAGTTAGGTCTGTCCTAGAGAGCAAAGAAGGAGCACTCATGTGACGGATCTCTAGGTTAGTGCTAGAACCACCAATACTCCAATAATCAGACAAAACTGATTTTGGAGTTTAAAAAGAACAGCACTTTATTCAAGTGTGTACAATCATTTTTTACTCTTTAAGGGGCAATCCCCTTTAACTGGGTAATCACATCAAACAGAGGAAGAAAAGGAAGGCTATTGACACAATAACAGTTGGTCTGAGTCTGGGCACGTAGGCTCTCTTTGATGGATAATAGGATTAGTGGTGCCTATAGTCTGGGGAAGAGCATTTAGACACTTCTCCAACTCCAAGTCTGTCCTAGAGAGCAAAGAGAGAACACTCAGCAATCAGACACTACTCCAACTCCAGATCTGCCCTAGAGAGCAAAAAGAGTGCACTCAGCAACCAGACACTTCTCAAACTCCAAGTTTGTCCTAGAGAGCAAAGAGAGAGCACTCAGCAATCAGACACTTCTCCAACTCCAGATCTGTCCTAGAGAACAAAGAGAGTGCACTCAGCAATCAGACACTTCTCCAACTCCAGATCTGTCCTAGAGAACAAAGAGAATGCCCTCATCAATCAGACACTTCTCTAACTCCAGATCTGTCCTAGAGAACAAAGAGAGTGCACTCAGCAATCAGACACTTATCTAACTCCAGATTCGTCCTAGAGAGAAGAGAGCACTCAGCAATCAGACACTTCTCCAACTCCAGATCTGTCCTAGAGAACAAAGAGAGTGCACTCAGCAAGCAGACACTTCTCCAACTCCAGATCTGTCCTAGAGAACAAAGAGAGTGCACTCAGCAATCAGACACTTCTCCAACTCCAGGTCTGTGCTAGAGAGTAAAGAGAGTGCAATCAGTCACTTCTCCAACTCCAGATCTGTCCTATAGAGCAAAGAGAGTGCACTCAGCAATCAGACACTTCTGCAACTCCAGGTCTGTCCTAGAGAGCAAAGAGAGTGCACTCAGCAATCAGTCACTTCTCCAACTCCAGATCTGTCCTAGAGAGCAAAGAGAGTGAACTCTGCAATAAGACACTTCTGCAACTCCAGATCGGTCCTAGAGAGCAAAGAGAGTGCACTCTGCAATCAGACACTTCTGCAACTCCAGAACTGTCCTAGAGAGCAAAGAGAGTGCACGCTGCAATCAGACACTTCTCCAACTCCAGATCTGCCCTAGAGAGAAAAGAGAGCACTCTGCAATCAGACACTTCTGCAACTCCAGATCTGTCCTAGAGAACAAAGAGAGTGCACTCAGCAATCAAACACTTATCTAACTCCAGATTCGTCCTAGAGAGCAAAGAAAGTGCACTCAGAAATCAGACACTTCTCCAACTCCAGATCTGTCCTAGAGAACAAAGAGAGTGCACTAAGCAATCAGACACTTCTCCAACTCCAGGTCTGTTCTAGAGAACAAAGAGAGTGCACTCAGCAATCAGACACTTCTCCAACTCCAGATCTGTCCTAGAGAACAAAGAGAGTGCACTCAGCAATCAGACACTTCTCCAACTCCAGATCTCTCATAGAGAACAAAGAGAGTGCACTCAGCACTCAGACACTTCTCCAACTCCTGCTCTGTCCTAGAGAACAAAGAGAGTACACTCAGCAATCTGACACTTATCTAACTCCAGATTCATCCTAGAGAGCAAAGAGAGAGCACTCAGCAATCAGACACTTCTCCAACTCCAGATCTGTCCTAGAGAACAAAGAAAGTGCACTCAGCAATCAGACACTTCTGCAACTCCAGATCTGTTGAAGAGAACAAAGAGAGTGCACTCAGCAATCAGACACTTCTGCAACTGCAGGTCTGTCCTAGAGAGCAAAGAGAGTGCACTCAGCAATCAGTCACCTCTCCAACTCCAAATCTGTCCTAGAGAGCAAAGAGAGTGCACTCAGCAATCAGACACTTCTGCAACTCCAGATCTATCCTAGAGAGCAAAGAGAGAGCACTCAGCACTCAGACACTTCTTCAACTCCTGCTCTGTCCTAGAGAACAAAGAGAGTGCACTCAGCAATCAGACACTTATCTAACTCCAGATTCGTCCTAGAGAGCAAAGAGAGAGCACTCAGCAATCAGACACTTCTCCAACTCCAGGTCTGTCCTAGAGAGCAAAGAGAGTGAACTCTGCAATAAGACACTTCTGCAACTCCAGATCGGTCCTAGAGAGCAAAGAGAGTGCACTCAGCAATCAGACACTTCTGCAACTCCAGATCTGGCCTAGAGAGCAAAGAGAGTGCACGCTGCAATCAGACACTTCTCCAACTCCAGATCTGCCCTAGAGAGAAAAGAGAGCACTCTGCAATCAGACACTTCTGCAACTCCAGATCTGTCCTAGAGAACAAAGAGAGTGCACTCTGCAATCAAACACTTATCTAACTCCAGATTCGTCCTAGAGAGCAAAGAAAGTGCACTCAGCAATCAGACACTTCTCCAACTCCAGATCTGTCCTAGAGAACAAAGAGAGTGCACTAAGCAATCAGACACTTCTCCAACTCCAGGTCTGTTCTAGAGAACAAAGAGAGTGCACTCAGCAATCAGACACTTCTCCAACTCCAGATCTGTCCTAGAGAACAAAGAGAGTGCACTCAGCAATCAGACACTTCTCCAACTCCAGATCTCTCCTAGAGAACAAAGAGAGTGCACTCAGCACTCAGACACTTCTCCAACTCCTGCTCTGTCCTAGAGAACAAAGAGAGTACACTCAGCAATCTGACACTTCTCCAACTCCAGATTCGTCCTAGAGAGCAAAGAGAGAGCACTCAGCAATCAGACACTTCTCCAACTCCAGATCTGTCCTAGAGAACAAAGAAAGTGCACTCAGCAATCAGACACTTCTGCAACTCCAGATCTGTCGAAGAGAACAAAGAGAGTGCACTCAGCAATCAGACACTTCTGCAACTCCAGGTCTGTCCTAGAGAGCAAAGAGAGTACACTCAGCAATCAGTCACCTCTCCAACTCCAGATCTGTCCTAGAGAGCAAAGAGAGTGCACTCAGCAATCAGACACTTCTGCAACTCCAGATCTATCCTAGAGAGCAAAGAGAGAGCACTCAGCACTCAGACACTTCTTCATCTCCTGCTCTGTCCTAGAGAACAAAGAGAGTGCACTCAGCAATCAGACACTTATCTAACTCCAGATTCGTCCTAGAGAGCAAAGAGAGAGCACTCAGCAATCAGACACTTCTCCAACTCCAGGTCTGTCCTAGAGAGCAAAGAGAGTGCACTCAGCAATCAGACACTACTCCAACTCCAGATCTGCCCTAGAGAGCAAAGAGAGCACTCAGCAATCAGACTCTACTCCAACTCCAGATCTGTCCTAGAGAGCAAAGAGTGCACTCAGCAATCAGACACTTCTCCAACTCCTGCTCTGTCCTAGAGAACAAAGAGAGTGCACTCAGCAATCAGACACTTATCTAACTCCAGATTCGTCCTAGAGAGCAAAGAGAGAGCACTCAGCAATCAGACACTTATCCAACTCCAGATCTGTCCTAGAGAACAAAGAGAGTGCACTCAGCAATCAGACACTTCTCCAACTCCAGATCTGTCCTAGAGAACAAAGAGAGTGCACTCAGCAATCAAACACTTCTCCAACTCCAGATCTGTCCTAGATAACAAAGAGAGTGCACTCAGCAATCAGAAACTTCTCCAACTCCAGGTCTGTCCTAGAAAGCAAAGAGAGTGCACTCAACAATCAGACACTTCTGCAACTATAGGTCTGTCCTAGAGAGCAAAGAGAGTGCACTCAGCAATCAGTCACTTCTCCAACTCCAGATCTGTCCTAGAGAGCAAAGAGAGTGCACTCAGCAATCGGACACTTCTGCAACTCCAGATCTGTCCTAGAGAACAAAGAGAGTGCAATCAGTCACTTCTCCAACTCCAGATCTGTCCTAGAGAGCAAAGAGAGTGCACTCAGCAATCAGACACTTATGCAACTCCAGATCTGTCCTAGAGAGCAAAGAGAGTGCACTCAGCAATCAAACACTACTCCAGATCTGTCCTAGAGAGCAAAGAGAGAGCACTCAGCAATCGGACACTTCTGCAACTCCAGATCTGTCCTAGAGAACAAAGAGAGTGCACTCAGCAATCAGACACTACTCCAACTCCAGATCTGCCCTAGAGAGCAAAGAGAGCACTCAGCAATCGGACACTACTCCAACTCCAGAGTCCAGATCTGTCCTAGAGAGCAAAGAGTGCACTCACCACTCAGACACTTCTCCAACTCCTGCTCTGTCCTAGAGAATAAAGAGAGTGCACTCAGCAATCAGACACTTATCTAACTCCAGATTCGTCCTAGAGAGCAAAGAGAGAGCACTCAGCAATCAGACACTTCTCCAACTCCAGGTCTGTCCTAGAGAGCAAAGAGAGTGCACTCAGCAATCAGACACTTCTCCAACTCCAGATCTGCCCTAGAGAGCAAAGAGAGCACTCAGCAATCAGACTCTACTCCAACTCCAGATCTGTCCTAGAGAGCAAAGAGTGCACTCAGCAATCAGACACTTCTCCAACTCCTGCTCTGTCCTAGAGAACAAAGAGAGTGCACTCAGCAATCAGACACTTATCTAACTCCAGATTCGTCCTAGAGAGCAAAGAAAGAGCACTCAGCAATTAGACACTTATCCAACTCCAGATCTGTCCTAGAGAACAAAGAGAGTGCACTCAGCAATCAGACACTTCTCTGACTCCAGATCTGTCCTAGAGAACAAAGAGAGTGCACTCAGCAATCAGACACTTCTCCAACTCCAGATCTGTCCTAGATAACAAAGAGAGTGCACTCAGCAATCAGACACTTCTCAAACTCCAGGTCTGTCCTAGAGAGCAAAGAGAGTGCACTCAACAATCAGACACTTCTGCAACTATAGGTCTGTCCTAGAGAGCAAAGAGAGTGCACTCAGCAATCAGTCACTTCTCCAACTCCAGATCTGTCCTAGAGAGCAAAGAGAGTGCACTCAGCAATCGGACACTTCTGCAACTCCAGATCTGTCCTAGAGAACAAAGAGAGTGCAATCAGTCACTTCTCCAACTCCAGATCTGTCCTAGAGAGCAAAGAGAGTGCACTCAGCAATCAGACACTTATGCAACTCCAGATCTGTCCTAGAGAGCAAAGAGAGTGCACTCAGCAATCGGACACTTCTGCAACTCCAGATCTGTCCTAGAGAACAAAGAGAGTGCAATCAGTCACTTCTCCAACTCCAGATCTGTCCTAGAGAGCAAAGAGAGTGCACTCAGCAATCAGACACTTATGCAGCTCCAGATCTGTCCTAGAGAGCAAAGAGAGTGCACTCTGCAATCAGACACTTCTGCAACTCCAGATCTGTCCTAGAGAGCAAAGAGAGTGCATGCTGCAATCAGACACTTCTCCAACTCCAGATCTGCTCTAGAGAGAAAAGAGAGCACTCTGCAATCAGACACTTCTGCAACTCCAGATCTGTCCTAGAGAACAAAGAGAGTGCACTCAGCAATCAAACACTTATCTAACTCCAGATTCGTCCTAGAGAGCAAAGAAAGTGCACTCAGAAATCAGACACTTCTCCAACTCCAGATCTGTCCTAGAGAACAAAGAGAGTGCACTAAGCAATAAGACACTTCTCCAACTCCAGGTCTGTTTTAGAGAACAAAGAGAGTGCACTCAGCAATCAGACACTTCTCCAACTCCAGATCTGTCCTAGAGAACAAAGAGAGTGCACTCAGCAATCAGACACTTCTCCAACTCCAGATCTCTCCTAGAGAACAAAGAGAGTGCACTCAGCACTCAGACACTTCTCCAACTCCTGCTCTGTCCTAGAGAACAAAGAGAGTACACTCAGCAATCTGACACTTATCTAACTCCAGATTCGTCCTAGAGAGCAAAGAGAGAGCACTCAGCAATCAGACACTTCTCCAACTCCAGATCTGTCCTAGAGAACAAAGAAAGTGCACTCAGCAATCAGACACTTCTGCAACTCCAGATCTGTCGAAGAGAACAAAGAGAGTGCACTCAGCAATCAGACACTTCTGCAACTCCAGGTCTGTCCTAGAGAGCAAAGAGAGTGCACTCAGCAATCAGTCACCTCTCCAACTCCAGATCTGTCCTAGAGAGCAAAGAGAGTGCACTCAGCAATCAGACACTTCTTCAACTCCTGCTCTGTCCTAGAGAACAAAGAGAGTGCACTCAGCAATCAGACACTTATCTAACTCCAGATTCGTCCTAGAGAGCAAAGAGAGATCACTCAGCAATCAGACACTTCTCCAACTCCAGGTCTGTCCTAGAGAGCAAAGAGAGTGCACTCAGCAATCAGACACTACTCCAACTCCAGATCTGCCCTAGAGAGCAAAGAGAGCACTCAGCAATCAGACACTACTCCAACTCCAGATCTGTCCTAGAGAGCAAAGAGTGCACTCAGCAATCAGACACTTCTCCAACTCCTGCTCTGTCCTAGAGAACAAAGAGAGTGCACTCAGCAATCAGACACTTCTCCAACTCCAGATCTGTCCTAGAGAGCAAAGAGAGAGCACTCAGCAATCAGACACTTATCCAACTCCAGATCTGTCCTAGAGAACAAAGAGAGTGCACTCAGCAATCAGACACTTCTCCAACTCCAGATCTGTCCTAGAGAACAAAGAGAGTGCACTCAGCAATCAGACACTTCTCCAACTCCAGATCTGTCCTAGATAACAAAGAGAGTGCACTCAGCAATCAGACACTTCTCCAACTCCAGGTCTGTCCTAGAGAGCAAAGAGAGTGCACTCAACAATCAGACACTTCTGCAACTATAGGTCTGTCCTAGAGAGCAAAGAGAGTGCACTCAGCAATCAGTCACTTCTCCAACTCCAGATCTGTCCTAGAGAGCAAAGAGAGTGCACTTAGCAATCGGACACTTCTGCAACTCCAGATCTGTCCTAGAGAACAAAGAGAGTGCAATCAGTCACTTCTCCAACTCCAGATCTGTCCTAGAGAGCAAGGAGAGTGCACAAAGCAATCAGACACTTATGCAACTCCAGATCTGTCCTAGAGAGCAAAGAGAGTGCACTCAGCAATCAAACACTACTCCAACTCCAGATCCGTCCTAGAGAGCAAAGAGAGAGTACTCAGCAATCGGACACTTCTGCAACTCCAGATCTGTCCTAGAGAACAAAGAGAGTGCAATCAGCAATCAGACACTACTCCAACTCCAGATCTGCCCTAGAGAGCAAAGAGAGCACTCAGCAATCGGACACTACTCCAACTCCAGAGTCCAGATCTGTCCTAGAGAGCAAAGAGTGCACTCAGCACTCAGACACTTCTCCAACTCCTGCTCTGTCCTAGAGAACAAAGAGAGTGCACTCAGCAATCAGACACTTATCTAACTCCAGATTCGTCCTAGAGAGCAAGGAGAGAGCACTCAGCAATCAGACACTTCTCCAACTCCAGATCTGTCCTAGAGAACAAAGAGAGTGCACTCAGCAATCAGACACTTCTCCAGCTCCAGATCTGTCCTAGAGAACAAAGAGAGTGCACTCAGCAATCAGACACTTCTCCAGCTCCAGATCTGTTCTAGAGAGCAAAGAGAGTGCACTCAGCAATCAGACACTTATGCAACTCCAGATCTGTCCTAGAGAGCAAAGAGAGTGCACTCAGCAATCAAACACTACTCCAACTCCAGATCTGTCCTAGAGAGCAAAGAGAGAGCACTCAGAAATCGGACACTTCTGCAACTCCAGATCTGTCCTAGAGAACAAAGAGAGTGCAATCAGCAATCAGACACTACTCCAACTCCAGATCTGCCCTAGAGAGCAAAGAGAGCACTCAGCAATCGGACACTACTCCAACTCCAGAGTCCAGATCTGTCCTAGAGAGCAAAGAGTGCACTCAGCACTCAGACACTTCTCCAACTCCTGCTCTGTCCTAGAGAACAAAGAGAGTGCACTCAGCAATCAGACACTTATCTAACTCCAGATTCGTCCTAGAGAGCAAGGAGAGAGCACTCAGCAATCAGACACTTCTCCAACTCCAGATCTGTCCTAGAGAACAAAGAGAGTGCACTCAGCAATCAGACACTTCTCCAGCTCCAGATCTGTCCTAGAGAACAAAGAGAGTGCACTCAGCAATCAGACACTTCTCCAACTCCAGGTCTGTTCTAGAGAGCAAAGAGAGTGCACTCAGCAATCAGACTCTTCTCCAACTCCAGATCTGTCCTAGAGAACAAAGAGAGTGCACTCAGCAATCAGACACTTCTCCAACTCCAGGTCTGTCCTAGAGAGCAAAGAGAGTGCACTCAGCAATCAGACACTTTTGCAACTCAAAGTCTGTCCTAGAGAGCAAAGAGAGTGCACTCAGCAATCAAACACCTCTGCAACTCTAGATCCATCCTAGAGAGCAAAGAGAATGCACTTAGCAATCAGACACCTCTGCAACTCCAGATATATCCTAGAGAGGAAAAAGAGTGCCCTCAGCAATCAGACACTTCTGCAACTCCAGATCTGTCCTAGAGAGCAAAGAGAGTGCACTCCACAATCAGACACTTCTCTAACTCCAGATCTGTCCTACAGAGCAAAGAGAGTGCACTCAGTAATCAGACACTTCTCCAATTCAATATCTGTCCTAGAGAGCAAAGAGGGAGCATTCAGCAATTAGACACTTCTGCATGAAAATTTCTGCAACCAGCCAGTGAGCATTAGTAGGAAGTAACTAACAGCCAGTTAGTATTTGTAGGAAATACCTATAAGCCAGTAAGCATTAGGAGGAAGTACCAATTAGCCAGTGAGCATTAGTAGGAAGTAACTATCAGCTAGTGAGTATTAGTAGGAAATACCTATAAGCCAGTGAATATTAGTAGGAAGTACCTATCAGCCAGTGAGCACTAGTAGGAATTGCCTATCAGCCAGTGATCATTAGTAGGAAATACCTTTCAGCCAGTGAGCATTAGTAGGAAGTAAATATCAGCCAGTGAGTATTAGTAGGAAGTACCTATAAGCCAGTGAGTATTAGTAGGAAGAGCCTATCAGCCAGTGAGCATTAGTAGGAAGTACCTATCAGCCAGTGAGCATTAGTAGGAAGTACCTATCAGTAAGTGAGCATTAGTAGGAAGTACCTATCAGCCAGTGAGCATTAGTAGGAAGTACCTATCAGTAAGTGAGCATTAGTAGAATATACCTATCAGCCAGTGAGCATTAGTTCTAGGTACCTATCAGCCAGTGAGCATTAGTACAAAGTACATATTAGTCAGTGTGCATTAATAGGAAGTACCTATCAGCCAGTGATCATAAGTATGAAGTACCTATCAGTTAGTGAGCATTAGTAGGAAGTACCTATCAGCCAGTAATCATTAGTAGGAAGTACCTATTAGCCAGTGTACAGTAGGAAGTACCTATTAGCCAGTGAGCATTAGTAGGAAGTACCTATTAGCCAGTGTGCAATAGTAGGAAGAAGGAAGTACCTATCAGCTAGTGAGCATTAGTAGGAAGTAGCTATTAGCCAGTGTGCAATAGTAGGAAGTACCTATCAGCCAGTGAGCATTAGTAGGAAGTACCTATTAGCCAGTGTGCAATAGTAGGAAGTACCTATCAGCTAGTAAGCATTAGTAGAAAGTACTTATCAGTTAGTGAGCATTAGTAGGAAGTGCCTTTCAGCCAGTGAGCATTAGTAGAAGGTACTTATCAGCTAGTAAAAATTAGTAGGAAGTGCCTTTCAGCCAGTGAGCATTAGTAGAAGGTACTTATCAGCTAGTGAGCATTAGTAGGAAGTGCCTTTCAGCCAGTGAGCATTAGTAGGAGGTACTTATCAGCTAGTGAGCTTTAGTAGAAGGTACTTATCAGCTAGTAAGCATTAGTAGGAAGTGCCTTTCAGCCAGTGAGCATTAGTAGAGGGTACTTATCAGCTAGTGAGCTTTAGTAGAAGGTACTTATCAGCTAGTGAGCATTAGTAGAAGGTACTTATCAGCTAGTAAGCATTAGTAGGAAGTGCCTTTCAGCCAGTGAGCATTAGTAGAGGGTACTTATCAGCTAGTGAGCATTAGTAGGAAGTGCCGATCAGCCAGTGAGCACTATAATAGAAGGTATTTATAAGCTAGTGAGCATTAGTAGGAAGTGCCTTTCAGCCAGTGAGCATTAGTAGGAGGTACTTATCAGCTAGTGAGCATTAGTAGGAAGTGCCTTTCAGCCAGTGAGCATTAGTAGGAGGTACTTATCAGCTAGTTAGCATTAGTAGGAAGTGCCTTTCAGCCAGTGAGCATTAGTAGGAAGTAAATATCAGCTAGTGAGCATTAGTAGGAAGCAATTATCAGCTATTGAGCGTTAGTATGAAGTACCTATCAGCTAGTGAGCCTTAGTAGGAAGTACCTATCAGCTAGTGAGCATTAGTAGGAAGAACCTATCAGCCAGTGAGCAGTGAAACTAGTAGGAAGTGCCTATCAGCCAGTGAGCACTAGTAGGAATTGCCTAACAGCCAGTGATCATTAGTAGGAAATACCTATCAGCCAGTGAGCATTAGTAGGAAGTAACTATCAGCCAGTGAGCATTAGTAGGAAGTAAATATCAGCCAGTGAGTATTAGTAGGAAGTACCTATAAGCCAGTGAGTATTAGTAGGAAGTACCTATCAGCCAGTGAGCACTAGTAGGAAGAGCCTATCAGCCAGTGATCATTAGTAGGAAGTGCCTATCAGCCAGTGAGCATTAGTAGGAAGTACCTATCAGTAAGTAAGCATTAGTAGGAAGTACCTATCAGCCAGTGAGCATTAGTAGGAAGTACCTATCAGTAAGTGAGCATTAGTAGGATATACCTATCAGCCAGTGAGCATTAGTACGAAGTACCTATTAGTCAGTGAGCATTAATAGGAAGTGCCTATCAGCCAGTGAGCATTAGTATGAAGTACCTATTAGTCAGTGAGCATTAGTAGGAAGTACCTATTAGCCAGTGAGCATTAGTAGGAAGTACCTATTAGCCAGTGTGCAATAGTAGGAAGTACCTATCAGCCAGTGAGCATTAGTATGAAGTATCTATCAGTTAGTGAGCATTAGTAGGAAGTACCTATCAGCCAGTGAGCATTAGTATGAAGTATCTATCAGTTAGTGAGCATTAGTAGGAAGTACCTATCAGCCAGTGAGCATTAGTAGGAAGTACCTATTAGCCAGTGTGCAATAGTAGGAAGTACCTATCAGCCAGTGAGCATTAGTAGGAAGTACCTATCAGCCAGTGAGCATTAGCAGGAAGTACCTATTAGCTAGTGAGCATTAGTAGGAAGTACCTATTAGCCAGTGTGCAATAGTAGGAAGTACCTAACAGCCAGTGAGCATTAGTTGGAAGTACCTATTAGCCAGTGTGCAATAGTAGGAAGAAGGAAGTACCTATCAGCCAGTGAGCATTAGTACAGAGTACCTATCAGCTAGTGAGCATTAGTAGGAAGTACCTATTAGCCAGTGTGCAATAGTAGGAAGTACCTATCAGCCAGTGAGCATTAGTAGGAAGTACCTATTAGCCAGTGTGCAATAGTAGGAATTACCTAACAGCCAGTGAGCATTAGTAGGAAGTACCTATTATCCAGTGTGCAATAGTAGGGAAAACCATTAGTAGAAGTTACTTATCAGTTAGTGAGCATTAGTAGGAAGTGCCTTTCAGCCAGTGAGCATTAGTAGAAGGTACTTATCAGCTAGTAAAAATTAGTAGGAAGTGTCTTTCAGCCAGTGAGCATTAGTAGAAGGTACTTATCAGCTAGTGAGCATTAGTAGGAAGTGCCTTTCAGCCAGTGAGCTTTAGTAGGGGGTACTTATCAGCTAGTGAGCATTAGTAGAAGGTACTTATCAGCTAGTGAGCTTTAGTAGAAGGTACTTATCAGCTAGTGAGCATTAGTAGAAGGTACTTATCAGCTAGTAAGCATTAGTAGGAAGTGCCTTTCAGCCAGTGAGCATTAGTAGAAGGTACTTATCAGCTAGTGAGCATTAGTAGGAAGTGCCTTTCAGCCAGTGAGCATTAGTAGAAGGTACTTATCAGCTAGTGAGCATTAGTAGGAAGTGCCTTTTAGCCAGTGAGCATTAGTAGGAGGTACTTATCAGCTAGTGAGCATTAGTAGGACGTGCCTTTCAGCCAGTGAGCATTAGTAGGAGGTACTTATCAGCTAGTGAGCATTATTAGGAAGTACCTTTCAGCCAGTGAGCATTAGTAGAAGGTACTTATCAGCTAGTGAGCAATGGTAGGACGTGCCTTTCAGCCAGTGAGCATTAGTAGGAAGTAATTATCAGCTAGTGAGCATTAGTAGGAAGCAATTATCAGCTAGTGAGTGTTAGTATGCAGTACCTATTAGCTAGTGAGCATTAGTAGGAAGTACCTATCACCTAGTGAGCATTAGTAGGAAGTGCCTCTCCGTCAGTGAGCATTAGTAGAAGGTACTTATCAGCCAGTGAGCATTAGTAGAAAGTGCCTTTCAGCCAGTGAGCATTAGTAGGAAGTCATTATCAGCTAGTGAGCGTTAGTAGGTAGTACCTATCAGTCAGTGAGCATTAGTATGAAGTACCTATAAGCCAGCGATCTGTAAGTGCACAACTGATGTAAATGTAAACTGAAAAACGTTTTACTTTTCATTATGCTCGTACAATAAAAAACACGCAGATGCTACTTTCATCAGAATGACATAAATATGTTGAGCGTGTATTTTGTTATCTGCTATGACGTGCACACTAGGTTTTATATATGGGTTTGTTCTCATTCGGAGCATTAGTTGTGTGGAGTAAAACAGAGCTCCTTCACTCTTTTGGTTGTGAGAAGCCGTTTCTGGTGCCAGTAGCCTTGTTATTGCTTCCAGTGCAGCCTGTATAGTTATGCACGAGCATTCGCTTGCTAATGAGAACACCTTGTTCTTGTATCACACAGTGAGATCTGACATTGCCAGCACCCGGGCCTGGCCGTTCCTGCTTCACAATCACAGTTTTGTACACAGTGCCCCTGGTCAGAGGCTGATCGTTCCTGTGTATCGTCACTAGCGATCACTTAACTTGCACCATCGCTCAGCTCAGAACAGTATGTACTGCTCAGGTACCGAGACTTGTCACAAAGGGGCGCTTGTGACTGTTTGTTATAAAGGGGCACTTATCACTGTGCTTGTAATAAAGGGGCGCTTGTCACTGTGTTCGTTATAAAGGGGCGCTTGTCACTGTGTTTGTTATAAAGGGGCACTTATCACTGTGCTTGTTATAAAGGGGCACTTATCACTGTGCTTGTTATAAAGGGGCGCTTGTCACTGTGTTCGTTATAAAGGGGCGCTTGTCACTGTGTTTGTTATAAAGGGGCGCTTGTCACTGTGTTTGTTATAAAGGGGCGCTTGTCACTGTGTTTGTTATAAAGGGGCACTTGTCACTGTGTTTGTTATAAAGGGGCACTTGTCACTGTGCTTGTTATAAAGGGGCACTTGTCACTGTGTTTGTTATAAAGGGGCGCTTGTCACTGTGCTTGTTATAAAGGGGCACTTGTGCCTGTTTGTTATAAAGGGGCGCTTGTCACTGTGTTTGTTATAAAGGGGCGCTTGTCACTGTGCTTGTTATAAAGGGGCACTTGTGCCTGTTTGCTATAAAGGGGCGCTTGTCACTGTGTTTGTTATAAAGGGGCACTTGTCACTGTGCTTGTTATAAAGGGGCGCTTGTCACTGTGTTTGTTATAAAGGGGCACTTGTCACTGTGTTTGTTATAAAGAGGCGCTTGTCACTGTGTTTGTTATAAAGGGGCACTTGTCACTGTGCTTGTTATAAAGGGGCGCTTGTCACTGTGTTTGTTATAAAGGGGCACTTGTCACTGTGTTTGTTATAAAGGGGCCCTTATCACTGTGCTTGTTATAAAGGGGCGCTTGTCACTGTGTTTGTTATAAAGGGGCGCTTGTCACTGTGTTTGTTATAAAGGGGCGCTTGTCACTGTGTTTGTTATAAAGGGGCACTTGTCACTGTGTTTGTTATAAAGGGGCCCTTATCACTGTGCTTGTTATAAAGGAGCGCTTATCACTGTGCTTGTTATAAAGGGGCGCTTGTCACTGTGTTTGTTATAAAGGGGCACTTGTCACTGTGTTTGTTATAAAGGGGCACTTGTCACTGTGTTTGTTATAAAGGGGCACTTGTCACTGTGTTTGTTATAAAGGGGCGCTTATCACTGTGCTTGTTATAAAGGGGCGCTTGTGACTGTTTGTTATAAAGGGGCGCTTGTCACTGTGTTTGTTTTAAAGGGGCGCTTATCACTGTGTTTGTTATAAAGGGGCACTTGTCACTGTGTTTGTTATAAAGGGGCGCTTGTCACTGTGTTTGTTATAAAGGGGCGCTTATCACTGTGCTTGTTATAAAGGGGCGCTTGTGACTGTTTGTTATAAAGGGGCGCTTGTCACTGTGCTTGTTATAAAGGGGCGCTTGTGACTGTTTGTTATAAAGGGGCACTTGTCACTGTGTTTGTTATAAAGGGGCGCTTGTGACTGTGTTTGTTATAAAGGGGCGCTTGTCACTGTGTTTGTTATAAAGGGGCACTTGTCACTGTGTTTGTTATAAAGGTGCGCTTGTCACTGTGTTTGTTATAAAGGGGCACTTGTCACTGTGTTTGTTATAAAGGGGCGCTTGTCACTGTGTTTGTTATAAAGGGGCGCTTATCACTGTGCTTGTTATAATGGGGCACTTATCACTGTGTTTGTCATAAAGGGGCGCTTATCACTGTGCTTGTTATAAAGGGGCGCTTATCACTGTGCTTGTCATAAAGGGGCTCTTGTCACTGTGTTTGTTATAAAGGGATGTTTGTGACTGCTCTTGTCATAAAGGGGCGCTTGTGTCTGTGTTTATCAAAAAGGGGAGCTTGTCACTGTGTTTGTTATAAAGGGGCGCTTGTCACTGTGTTTGTTATAAAGGGGCGCTTGTCACTGTGTTTGTTATAAAGGGGCGCTTGTCACTGTGTTTGTTATAAAGGGGCACTTGTCACTGTGCTTGTTATAAAGGGGCACTTGTCACTGTGTTTGTTATAAAGGGGCACTTGTCACTGTGTTTGTTATAAAGGGGCGCTTGTCACTGTGCTTGTTATAAAGGGGCACTTGTGCCTGTTTGTTATAAAGGGGCGCTTGTCACTGTGTTTGTTATAAAGGGGCGCTTGTCACTGTGCTTGTTATAAAGGGGCACTTGTGCCTGTTTGTTATAAAGGGGCGCTTGTCACTGTGTTTGTTATAAAGGGGCACTTGTCACTGTGCTTGTTATAAAGGGGCGCTTGTCACTGTGTTTGTTATAAAGGGGCGCTTGTCACTGTGTTTGTTATAAAGGGGCGCTTGTCACTGTGTTTGTTATAAAGGGGCGCTTGTCACTGTGTTTGTTATAAAGGGGCGCTTGTCACTGTGCTTGTTATAAAGGGGCACTTGTGCCTGTTTGTTATAAAGGGGCGCTTGTCACTGTGTTTGTTATAAAGGGGCGCTTATCACTGTGCTTGTTATAATGGGGCACTTATCACTGTGTTTGTCATAAAGGGGCGCTTATCACTGTGCTTGTTATAAAGGGGCGCTTATCACTGTGCTTGTTATAAAGGGGCGCTTGTCACTGTGTTTGTTATAAAGGGATGTTTGTGACTGCTCTTGTCATAAAGGGGCGCTTGTGTCTGTGTTTATCAAAAAGGGGAGCTTGTCACTGTGTTTGTTATAAAGGGGCGCTTGTCACTGTGTTTGTTATAAAGGGGCGCTTGTCACTGTGTTTGTTATAAAGGGGCGCTTGTCACTGTGTTTGTTATAAAGGGGCACTTGTCACTGTGTTTGTTATAAAGGGGCACTTGTCACTGTGCTTGTTATAAAGGGGCACTTGTGCCTGTTTGCTATAAAGGGGCGCTTGTCACTGTGTTTGTTATAAAGGGGCACTTGTCACTGTGCTTGTTATAAAGGGGCGCTTGTCACTGTGTTTGTTATAAAGGGGCCCTTATCACTGTGCTTGTTATAAAGGGGCGCTTGTCACTGTGTTTGTTATAAAGGGGCGCTTGTCACTGTGTTTGTTATAAAGGGGCGCTTGTCACTGTGTTTGTTATAAAGGGGCACTTGTCACTGTGTTTGTTATAAAGGGGCCCTTATCACTGTGCTTGTTATAAAGGGGCGCTTATCACTGTGCTTGTTATAAAGGGGCGCTTGTCACTGTGTTTGTTATAAAGGGGCACTTGTCACTGTGTTTGTTATAAAGGGGCACTTGTCACTGTGTTTGTTATAAAGGGGCACTTGTCACTGTGTTTGTTATAAAGGGGCGCTTATCACTGTGCTTGTTATAAAGGGGCGCTTGTGACTGTTTGTTATAAAGGGGCGCTTGTCACTGTGTTTGTTTTAAAGGGGCGCTTATCACTGTGTTTGTTATAAAGGGGCACTTGTCACTGTGTTTGTTATAAAGGGGCGCTTGTCACTGTGTTTGTTATAAAGGGGCGCTTATCACTGTGCTTGTTATAAAGGGGCGCTTGTGACTGTTTGTTATAAAGGGGCGCTTGTCACTGTGCTTGTTATAAAGGGGCGCTTGTGACTGTTTGTTATAAAGGGGCACTTGTCACTGTGTTTGTTATAAAGGGGCGCTTGTGACTGTGTTTGTTATAAAGGGGCGCTTGTCACTGTGTTTGTTATAAAGGGGCACTTGTCACTGTGTTTGTTATAAAGGTGCGCTTGTCACTGTGTTTGTTATAAAGGGGCACTTGTCACTGTGTTTGTTATAAAGGGGCGCTTGTCACTGTGTTTGTTATAAAGGGGCGCTTATCACTGTGCTTGTTATAATGGGGCACTTATCACTGTGTTTGTCATAAAGGGGCGCTTATCACTGTGCTTGTTATAAAGGGGCGCTTATCACTGTGCTTGTCATAAAGGGGCTCTTGTCACTGTGTTTGTTATAAAGGGATGTTTGTGACTGCTCTTGTCATAAAGGGGCGCTTGTGTCTGTGTTTATCAAAAAGGGGCGCTTGTCACTGTGTTCGTTATAAAGGGGCGCTTGTCACTGTGTTTGTTATAAAGGGGCGCTTGTCACTGTGTTTGTTATAAAGGGGCGCTTGTCACTGTGTTTGTTATAAAGGGGCACTTGTCACTGTGCTTGTTATAAAGGGGCACTTGTCACTGTGTTTGTTATAAAGGGGCACTTGTCACTGTGTTTGTTATAAAGGGGCGCTTGTCACTGTGCTTGTTATAAAGGGGCACTTGTGCCTGTTTGTTATAAAGGGGCGCTTGTCACTGTGTTTGTTATAAAGGGGCGCTTGTCACTGTGCTTGTTATAAAGGGGCACTTGTGCCTGTTTGTTATAAAGGGGCGCTTGTCACTGTGTTTGTTATAAAGGGGCACTTGTCACTGTGCTTGTTATAAAGGGGCGCTTGTCACTGTGTTTGTTATAAAGGGGCGCTTGTCACTGTGTTTGTTATAAAGGGGCGCTTGTCACTGTGTTTGTTATAAAGGGGCGCTTGTCACTGTGTTTGTTATAAAGGGGCGCTTGTCACTGTGCTTGTTATAAAGGGGCACTTGTGCCTGTTTGTTATAAAGGGGCGCTTGTCACTGTGTTTGTTATAAAGGGGCGCTTATCACTGTGCTTGTTATAATGGGGCACTTATCACTGTGTTTGTCATAAAGGGGCGCTTATCACTGTGCTTGTTATAAAGGGGCGCTTATCACTGTGCTTGTCATAAAGGGGCGCTTGTCACTGTGTTTGTTATAAAGGGATGTTTGTGACTGCTCTTGTCATAAAGGGGCGCTTGTGTCTGTGTTTATCAAAAAGGGGCGCTTGTCACTGTGTTCGTTATAAAGGGGCGCTTGTCACTGTGTTTGTTATAAAGGGGCGCTTGTCACTGTGTTTGTTATAAAGGGGCGCTTGTCACTGTGTTTGTTATAAAGGGGCACTTGTCACTGTGTTTGTTATAAAGGGGCACTTGTCACTGTGCTTGTTATAAAGGGGCACTTGTCACTGTGTTTGTTATAAAGGGGCACTTGTCACTGTGTTTGTTATAAAGGGGCGCTTTTCACTGTGCTTGTTATAAAGGGGCACTTGTGCCTGTTTGTTATAAAGGGGCGCTTGTCACTGTGTTTGTTATAAAGGGGCGCTTGTCACTGTGCTTGTTATAAAGGGGCACTTGTGCCTGTTTGTTATAAAGGGGCGCTTGTCACTGTGTTTGTTATAAAGGGGCACTTGTCACTGTGCTTGTTATAAAGGGGCGCTTGTCACTGTGTTTGTTATAAAGGGGCACTTGTCACTGTGTTTGTTATAAAGGGGCGCTTGTCACTGTGTTTGTTATAAAGGGGCACTTGTCACTGTGCTTGTTATAAAGGGGCGCTTGTCACTGTGTTTGTTATAAAGGGGCACTTGTCACTGTGTTTGTTATAAAGGGGCCCTTATCACTGTGCTTGTTATAAAGGGGCGCTTGTCACTGTGTTTGTTATAAAGGGGCGCTTGTCACTGTGTTTGTTATAAAGGGGCACTTATCACTGTGCTTGTTATAAAGGAGCGCTTATCACTGTGCTTGTTATAAAGGGGCGCTTGTCACTGTGTTTGTTATAAAGGGGCACTTGTCACTGTGTTTGTTATAAAGGGGCGCTTGTCACTGTGTTTGTTATAAAGGGGCACTTGTCACTGTGCTTGTTATAAAGGGGCGCTTGTCACTGTGTTTGTTATAAAGGGGCACTTGTCACTGTGTTTGTTATAAAGGGGCCCTTATCACTGTGCTTGTTATAAAGGGGCGCTTGTCACTGTGTTTGTTATAAAGGGGCGCTTGTCACTGTGTTTGTTATAAAGGGGCACTTATCACTGTGCTTGTTATAAAGGGGCACTTGTCACTGTGTTTGTTATAAAGGGGCGCTTGTCAATGTGTTTGTTATAAAGGGGCACTTATCACTGTGCTTGTTATAAAGGAGCGCTTATCACTGTGCTTGTTATAAAGGGGCGCTTGTCACTGTGTTTGTTATAAAGGGGCACTTGTCACTGTGTTTGTTATAAAGGGGCACTTGTCACTGTGTTTGTTATAAAGGGGCACTTGTCACTGTGTTTGTTATAAAGGGGCACTTGTCACTGTGTTTGTTATAAAGGGGCGCTTATCACTGTGCTTGTTATAAAGGGGCGCTTGTGACTGTTTGTTATAAAGGGGCGCTTGTCACTGTGTTTGTTTTAAAGGGGCGCTTATCACTGTGTTTGTTATAAAGGGGCACTTGTCACTGTGTTTGTTATAAAGGGGCGCTTGTCACTGTGTTTGTTATAAAGGGGCGCTTATCACTGTGCTTGTTATAAAGGGGCGCTTGTGACTGTTTGTTATAAAGGGGCGCTTGTGACTGTTTGTTATAAAGGGGCGCTTGTGACTGTTTGTTATAAAGGGGCACTTGTCACTGTGTTTGTTATAAAGGGGCGCTTGTGACTGTGTTTGTTATAAAGGGGCGCTTGTCACTGTGCTTGTTATAAAGAGGCGCTTGTCACTGTGTTTGTTATAAAGGGGCACTTGTCACTGTGTTTGTTATAAAGGGGCGCTTGTCACTGTGTTTGTTATAAAGGGGCGCTTATCACTGTGCTTGTTATAAAGGGGCGCTTGTGACTGTTTGTTATAAAGGGGCACTTGTCACTGTGTTTGTTATAAAGGGGCCCTTATCACTGTGCTTGTTATAAAGGGGCGCTTGTCACTGTGTTTGTTATAAAGGGGCGCTTATAACTGTGCTTGTTATAAAGGGGCGCTTGTCACTGTGTTTGTTATAAAGGGGCGCTTATAACTGTGCTTGTTATAAAGGGGCGCTTGTGACTGTGCTTGTTATAAAGGGGCACTTGTCACTATGTTTGTTATAAAGGTGCGCTTGTCACTGTGTTTGTTATAAAGGGGCGCTTGTGACTGTGTTTGTTATAAAGGGGCGCTTGTCACTGTGTTTGTTATAAAGGGGCACTTGTCACTGTGTTTGTTATAAAGGGGCGCTTGTCACTGTGTTTGTTATAAAGGGGCGCTTGTCACTGTGTTTGTTATAAAGGGGTGCTTGTCACTGTGTTTGTTATAAAGGGCGCTTATCACTGTGCTTGTTATAAAGGGGCACTTGTCACTGTGTTTGTTATAAAGGGGCGCTTGTCACTGTGTTTGTTATAAAGGGGCGCTTGTCACTGTGTTTGTTATAAAGGGGCGCTTATCACTGTGCTTGTTATAAAGGGGCACTTGTCACTGTGTTTGTTATAAAGGGGCGCTTGTCACTGTGTTTGTTATAAAGGGCGCTTATCACTGTGCTTGTTATAAAGGGGCGCTTATCACTGTGCTTGTCATAAAGGGGCGCTTGTCACTGTGTTTGTTATAAAGGGGCCCTTATCACTGTGCTTGTTATAAAGGGGCGCTTGTCACTGTGTTTGTTATAAAGGGGCGCTTATCACTGTGCTTGTTATAAAGGAGCGCTTATCACTGTGCTTGTTATAAAGGGGCGCTTGTCACTGTGTTTGTTATAAAGGGGCACTTATCACTGTGCTTGTTATAAAGGGGCGCTTGTCACTGTGTTTGTTATAAAGGGGCGCTTGTCACTGTGTTTGTTATAAAGGGGCGCTTGTCACTGTGTTTGTTATAAAGGGGCGCTTATCACTGTGCTTGTTATAAAGGGGCGCTTGTCACTGTGTTTGTTATAAAGGGGCGCTTGTCACTGTGTTTGTTATAAAGGGGCGCTTGTCACTGTGTTTGTTATAAAGGGGCGCTTGTCACTGTGTTTGTTATAAAGGGGCGCTTGTCACTGTGTTTGTTATAAAGGGGCGCTTGTCACTGTGCTTGTTATAAAGGGGCGCTTGTCACTGTGTTTGTTATAAAGGGGCGCTTGTCACTGTGTTTGTTATAAAGGGGCACTTGTCACTGTGTTTGTTATAAAGGGGCACTTGTCACTGTGTTTGTTATAAAGGGGCGCTTGTCACTGTGCTTGTTATAAAGGGGCGCTTGTCACTGTGTTTGTTATAAAGGGGCACTTGTCACTGTGTTTGTTATAAAGGGGCGCTTATCACTGTGCTTGTTATAAAGGGGCGCTTGTCACTGTGTTTGTTATAAAGGGGCGCTTGTCACTGTGCTTGTTATAAAGGGGCGCTTGTGACTGTGTTTGTTATAAAGGGGCGCTTGTCACTGTGTTTGTTATAAAGGGGCACTTGTCACTGTGTTTGTTATAAAGGGGCGCTTGTCACTGTGTTTGTTATAAAGGGGCGCTTGTCACTGTGTTTGTTATAAAGGGGCGCTTGTCACTGTGTTTGTTATAAAGGGGCGCTTGTCACTGTGTT
Organism: Bombina bombina; assembly: GCF_027579735.1. Lineage (NCBI taxonomy): Eukaryota > Metazoa > Chordata > Amphibia > Anura > Bombinatoridae > Bombina > Bombina bombina. Next base: position 97,169 of record NW_026510805.1, on the reverse strand, counting down.
TGTTATAAAGGGGCGCTTGTCACTGTGTTTGTTATAAAGGGGCGCTTGTCACTGTGTTTGTTATAAAGGGGCGCTTGTCACTGTGTTTGTTATAAAGGGGCGCTTATCACTGTGCTTGTTATAAAGGGGCGCTTGTCACTGTGTTTGTTATAAAGGGGCGCTTGTCACTGTGTTTGTTATAAAGGGGCGCTTATCACTGTGCTTGTTATAAAGGGGCGCTTATCACTGTGCTTGTTATAAAGGGGCGCTTGTCACTGTGTTTGTTATAAAGGGGCGCTTATCACTGTGCTTGTTATAAAGGGGCGCTTATCACTGTGCTTGTTATAAAGGGGCGCTTATCACTGTGCTTGTTATAAAGGGGCGCTTATCACTGTGCTTGTTATAAAGGGGCGCTTATCACTGTGTTTTTATAAAGGGGCGCTTATCACTGTGCTTGTTATAAAGGGGCGCTTATCACTGTGCTTGTTATAAAGGGGCGCTTATCACTGTGCTTGTTATAAAGGGGCGCTTATCACTGTGCTTGTTATAAAGGGGCGCTTGTCACTGTGCTTGTTATAAAGGGGCGCTTATCACTGTGTTTGTTATAAAGGGGCGCTTATCACTGTGCTTGTTATAAAGGGGCGCTTGTCACTGTGCTTGTTATAAAGGGGCGCTTATCACTGTGCTTGTTATAAAGGGGCGCTTATCACTGTGCTTGTTATAAAGGGGCGCTTGTCACTGTGTTTGTTATAAAGGGGCGCTTATCACTGTGTTTGTTATAAAGGGGCGCTTGTCACTGTGCTTGTTATAAAGGGGCGCTTGTCACTGTGTTTGTTATAAAGGGGCACTTATCACTGTGTTTGTTATAAAGGGGCGCTTGTCACTGTGCTTGTTATAAAGGGGCGCTTATCACTGTGCTTGTTATAAAGGGGCGCTTGTCACTGTGTTTGTTATAAAGGGGCGCTTGTCACTGTGTTTGTTATAAAGGGGCGCTTATCACTGTGCTTGTTATAAAGGGGCGCTTGTCACTGTGTTTGTTATAAAGGGGCGCTTGTCACTGTGCTTGTTATAAAGGGGCGCTTGTCACTGTGCTTGTTATAAAGGGGCGCTTGTCACTGTGCTTGTTATAAAGGGGCGCTTGTCACTGTGTTTGTTATAAAGGGGCGCTTGTCACTGTGCTTGTTATAAAGGGGCGCTTGTCACTGTGTTTGTTATAAAGGGGCACTTGTCACTGTGTTTGTTATAAAGGGGCGCTTATCACTGTGCTTGTTATAAAGGGGCGCTTGTCACTGTGCTTGTTATAAAGGGGCGCTTGTCACTGTGTTTGTTATAAAGGGGCGCTTGTCACTGTGCTTGTTATAAAGGGGCGCTTATCACTGTGCTTGTTATAAAGGGGCGCTTGTCACTGTGCTTGTTATAAAGGGGCGCTTATCACTGTGCTTGTTATAAAGGGGCACTTGTCACTGTGTTTGTTATAAAGGGGCGCTTATCACTGTGCTTGTTATAAAGGGGGCACTTGTCACTGTGTTTGTTATAAAGGGGCGCTTGTGACTGTGTTTGTTATAAAGGGGCGCTTGTCACTGTGTTTGTTATAAAGGGGCGCTTGTCACTGTGTTTGTTATAAAGGGGCACTTGTCACTGTGTTTGTTATAAAGGGGCACTTGTCACTGTGTTTGTTATAAAGGGGCGCTTGTCACTGTGTTTGTTATAAAGGGGCGCTTGTGATTGTGTTTGTTATAAAGTGGCGCTTGTCACTGTGTTTGTTATAAAGGGGCACTTGTCACTGTGCTTATTATAAAGGGGCGCTTGTCACTGTGTTTGTTATAAAGGGGCGCTTATCACTGTGCTTGTTATAAAGGGGCGCTTGTGACTGTTTGTTATAAAGGGGCGCTTGTCACTGTGTTTGTTATAAAGGGGCGCTTATCACTGTCCTTGTTATAAAGGGGCGCTTATCACTGTGCTTGTTATAAAGGTGCGCTTATCACTGTGCTTGTTATAAAGGGGCACTTATCACTGTGTTTGTTATAAAGGGGCGCTTGTCACTGTGTTTGTTATAAAGGGGCCCTTATCACTGTGCTTGTTATAAAGGGGCGCTTGTCACTGTGTTTGTTATAAAGGGGCGCTTATCACTGTGCTTGTTATAAAGGAGCGCTTATCACTGTGCTTGTTATAAAGGGGCGCTTGTCACTGTGTTTGTTATAAAGGGGCACTTGTCACTGTGTTTGTTATAAAGGGGCACTTGTCACTGTGTTTGTTATAAAGGGGCACTTGTCACTGTGTTTGTTATAAAGGGGCACTTGTCACTGTGTTTGTTATAAAGGGGCACTTGTCACTGTGTTTGTTATAAAGGGGCGCTTATCACTGTGCTTGTTATAAAGGGGCGCTTGTGACTGTTTGTTATAAAGGGGCGCTTGTCACTGTGTTTGTTTTAAAGGGGCGCTTATCACTGTGTTTGTTATAAAGGGGCACTTGTCACTGTGTTTGTTATGAAGGGGCGCTTGTCACTGTGTTTGTTATAAAGGGGCGCTTATCACTGTGCTTGTTATAAAGGGGCGCTTGTGACTGTTTGTTATAAAGGGGCGCTTGTGACTGTTTGTTATAAAGGGGCGCTTGTGACTGTTTGTTATAAAGGGGCACTTGTCACTGTGTTTGTTATAAAGGGGCGCTTGTGACTGTGTTTGTTATAAAGGGGCGCTTGTCACTGTGTTTGTTATAAAGGGGCACTTGTCACTGTGTTTGTTATAAAGGGGCACTTATCACTGTGTTTGTTATAAAGGGGCGCTTATCACTGTGCTTGTTATAAAGGGGCGCTTGTGACTGTTTGTTATAAAGGGGCACTTGTCACTGTGTTTGTTATAAAGGGGCCCTTATCACTGTGCTTGTTATAAAGGGGCGCTTGTCACTGTGTTTGTTATAAAGGGGCGCTTATAACTGTGCTTGTTATAAAGGGGCGCTTGTGACTGTGTTTGTTATAAAGGGGCGCTTGTCACTGTGTTTGTTATAAAGGGGCACTTGTCACTGTGTTTGTTATAAAGGGGCGCTTGTCACTGTGTTTGTTATAAAGGGGCGCTTGTCACTGTGTTTGTTATAAAGGGGCGCTTGTCACTGTGTTTGTTATAAAGGGCGCTTATCACTGTGCTTGTTATAAAGGGGCACTTGTCACTGTGTTTGTTATAAAGGGGCGCTTGTCACTGTGTTTGTTATAAAGGGGCGCTTGTCACTGTGTTTGTTATAAAGGGGCGCTTATCACTGTGCTTGTTATAAAGGGGCACTTGTCACTGTGTTTGTTATAAAGGGGCGCTTGTCACTGTGTTTGTTATAAAGGGCGCTTATCACTGTGCTTGTTATAAAGGGGCGCTTATCACTGTGCTTGTCATAAAGGGGCGCTTGTCACTGTGTTTGTTATAAAGGGGCGCTTATCACTGTGCTTGTTATAAAGGGGCGCTTGTCACTGTGTTTGTTATAATGGGGCACTTGTGCCTGTTTGTTATAAAGGGGCGCTTATCACTGTGCTTGTTATAAAGGGGCGCTTATCACTGTGCTTGTTATAAAGGTGAGCTTATCACTGTCCTTGTTATAAAGGGGCGCTTATCACTGTGCTTGTTATAAAGGTGCGCTTATCACTGTGCTTGTTATAAAGGTGCGCTTATCACTGTGCTTGTAATAAAGGGGCGCTTGTCACTGTGCTTGTTATAAAGGTGCGCTTATCACTGTGCTTGTTATAAAGGTGCACTTATCACTGTGCTTGTAATAAAGGGGCGCTTGTCACTGTGCTTGTTATAAAGGGGCACTTATCACTGTGTTTGTTATAAAGGGGCGCTTGTGACTGTGTTTGTTATAAAGGGGCGCTTATCACTGTGCTTGTTATAAAGGGGCACTTATCACTGTGCTTGTTATAAAGGGGCGCTTATCACTGTGCTTGTTATAAAGGGGCGCTTGTCACTGTGTTTGTCATAAAGGAGCACTTATCACTGTGTTTGTCATAAAGGGGCGCTTATCACTGTGCTTGTTATAAAGGGGCGCTTATCACTGTGCTTGTTATAAAGGGGCACTTATCACTGTGCTTGTTATAAAGGGGCGCTTATCACTGTGCTTGTTATAAAGGGGCGCTTGTCACTGTGCTTGTTATAAAGGGGCACTTATCACTGTGCTTGTTATAAAGGGGCGCTTATCACTGTGCTTGTCATAAAGGGGCGCTTATCACTGTGTTTGTTATAAAGGGCGCTTGTCACTGTGCTTGTTATAAAGGGGCGCTTATCACTGTGCTTGTCATAAAGGGGCGCTTATCACTGTGCTTGTTATAAAGGGCGCTTGTCACTGTGCTTGTTATAAAGGGGCGCTTGTCACTGTGCTTGTTATAAAGGGGCGCTTGTCACTGTGTTTGTCATAAAGGAGCACTTATCACTGTGCTTGTTATAAAGGGGCGCTTATCACTGTGCTTGTCATAAAGGGGCGCTTGTCACTGTGTTTGTTATAAAGGGGCGCTTATCACTGTGCTTGTTATAAAGGGGCGCTTGTCACTGTGTTTGTTATAATGGGGCACTTATCACTGTGTTTGTCATAAAGGGGCGCTTATCACTGTGCTTGTTATAAAGGGGCGCTTATCACTGTGCTTGTCATAAAGGGGCGCTTGTCACTGTGTTTGTTATAAAGGGGCGCTTATCACTGTGCTTGTTATAAAGGGGCGCTTGTCACTGTGTTTGTTATAATGGGGCACTTATCACTGTGTTTGTCATAAAGGGGCGCTTATCACTGTGCTTGTTATAAAGGGGCGCTTGTCACTGTGCTTGTCATAAAGGGGCGCTTGTCACTGTGTTTGTTATAAAGGGGCGCTTATCACTGTGCTTGTTATAAAGGAGCACTTATCACTGTGCTTGTTATAAAGGGGCGCTTATCACTGTGCTTGTTATAAAGGGGGCGCTTATCACTGTGCTTGTCATAAAGGGGCACTTGTGCCTGTTTGTTATAAAGGGGCGCTTATCACTGTGCTTGTCATAAGGGGGCACTTGTCACTGTGTTTGTTATAAAGGGGCGCTTGTGTCTGTGTTTATCAAAAAGGGGAGCTTGTAACTGTGTTTGTTATAAAGGGGCACTTGTCACTGTGTTTGTTATAAAGGGGCACTTGTCACTGTGTTTGTTATAAAGGGGCACTTGTCACTGTGTTTGTTATAAAGGGGCGCTTGTGATTGTGTTTGTTATAAAGGGGCGCTTGTGATTGTGTTTGTTATAAAGTGGCGCTTGTCACTGTGTTTGTTATAAAGGGGCACTTGTCACTGTGCTTATTATAAAGGGGCGCTTGTCACTGTGTTTGTTATAAAGGGGCGCTTATCACTGTGCTTGTTATAAAGGGGCGCTTGTGACTGTTTGTTATAAAGGGGCGCTTGTCACTGTGTTTGTTTTAAAGGGGCGCTTATCACTGTCCTTGTTATAAAGGGGCGCTTATCACTGTGCTTGTTATAAAGGTGCGCTTATCACTGTGCTTGTTATAAAGGGGCACTTATCACTGTGTTTGTTATAAAGGGGCACTTAACACTGTGCTTGTTATAAAGGGGCACTTATCACTGTGCTTGTTATAAAGGGGCGCTTGTCACTGTGTTTGCTATAAAGGTGCGCTTATCACTGTGCTTGTTATAAAGGGGCACTTAACACTGTGCTTGTTATAAAGGGGCGCTTGTCACTGTGTTTGCTATAAAGGTGCGCTTATCACTGTGCTTGTTATAAAGGGGCACTTAACACTGTGCTTGTTATAAAGGGGCACTTATCACTGTGCTTGTTATAAAGGGGCGCTTGTCACTGTGTTTGCTATAAAGGTGCGCTTATCACTGTGCTTGTTATAAAGGGGCACTTAACACTGTGCTTGTTATAAAGGTGCGCTTATCACTGTGCTTGTTATAAAGGGGCGCTTGTGATTGTGTTTGTTATAAAGGGGCGCTTATCACTGTGTTTGTTATAAAGGGGCGCTTATCACTGTGCTTGTCATAAGGGGATGTTTGTGACTGCTCTTGTCATAAAGGGGCACTTGTCACTGTGCTTATTATAAAGGGGCACTTATCACTGTGCTTGTTATAAAGGGGCGCTTATCACTGTGCTTGTTATAAAGGGGCGCTTGTCACTGTGCTTGTTATAAAGGGGCGCTTGTCACTGTGCTTGTTATAAAGGGGCGCTTATCACTGTGCTTGTTATAAAGGGGCGCTTATCACTGTGCTTGTTATAAAGGGGCGCTTATCACTGTGCTTGTTATAAAGGGGCGCTTATCACTGTGCTTGTTATAAAGGGGCGCTTATCACTGTGCTTGTTATAAAGGGGCGCTTATCACTGTGCTTGTTATAAAGGTGCGCTTATCACTGTGCTTGTTATAAAGGGGCGCTTATCACTGTGCTTGTTATAAAGGTGCGCTTATCACTGTGCTTGTTATAAAGGGGCGCTTATCACTGTGCTTGTAATAAAGGGGCGCTTGTCACTGTGCTTGTTATAAAGGGGCGCTTATCACTGTGCTTGTTATAAAGGGGCGCTTATCACTGTGCTTGTTATAAAGGGGCGCTTATCACTGTGCTTGTTATAAAGGGGCGCTTATCACTGTGCTTGTTATAAAGGGGCGCTTATCACTGTGCTTGTTATAAAGGGGCGCTTATCACTGTGCTTGTTATAAAGGGGCACTTATCACTGTGCTTGTTATAAAGGGGCGCTTATCACTGTGCTTGTTATAAAGGGGCGCTTATCACTGTGCTTGTTATAAAGGGGCGCTTATCACTGTGCTTGTTATAAAGGGGCGCTTATCACTGTTATAAAGGGGCACTTATCACTGTGCTTGTTATAAAGGGGCGCTTATCACTGTGCTTGTTATAAAGGGGCGCTTATCACTGTGCTTGTTATAAAGGGGCGCTTATCACTGTGTTTGTTATAAAGGGGCGCTTATCACTGTGCTTGTTATAAAGGGGCGCTTATCACTGTGCTTGTTATAAAGGGGCGCTTATCACTGTGTTTGTTATAAAGGGGCGCTTATCACTGTGCTTGTTATAAAGGGCGCTTGTCACTGTGCTTGTTATAAAGGTGCGCTTGTCACTGTGTTTGTTATAAAGGGGCACTTATCACTGTGTTTGTTATAAAGGGCGCTTATCACTGTGCTTGTTATAAAGGGGGCCTTGTCACTGTGTTAGTTATAAGGGGCGCTTGTCACTGTGCTTGTTATAAAGGGGCGCTTGTCACTCTTATAAAGGGGCACTTGTCACTGTGCTTTGTTATAAAGGGGCACTTGTCACTGTGCTTGTTATAAAGGGGCGCTTGTCACTGTGTTTGTTATAAAGGGGCACTTGTCACTGTGTTTGTTATAAAGGGGCGCTTATCACTGTGCTTGTTATAAAGGTGCGCTTATCACTGTCCTTGTTATAAAGGGGCACTTATCACTGTGCTTGTTATAAAGGGCGCTTATCACTGTGCTTGTTATAAAGGTGCGCTTATCACTGTCCTTGTTATAAAGGGGCACTTGTCACTGTGCTTGTTATAAAGGGGCGCTTATCACTGTGCTTGTTATAAAGGGGCGCTTATCACTGTGCTTGTTATAAAGGGGCACTTATCACTGTGCTTGTTATAAAGGAGCGCTTATCACTGTGCTTGTTATAAAGGGGCGCTTATCACTGTGCTTGTTATAAAGGGGCGCTTGTCACTGTGTTTGTTATAAAGGGGCGCTTATCACTGTGTTTGTTATAAAGGGGCGCTTGTCACTGTGTTTGTTATAAAGGGGCGCTTATCACTGTGCTTGTTATAAAGGGGCGCTTATCACTGTGCTTGTTATAAAGGAGCGCTTATCACTGTGCTTGTTATAAAGGGGCGCTTGTCACTGTGCTTGTTATAAAGGAGCGCTTATCACTGTGCTTGTTATAAAGGGGCGCTTATCACTGTGTTTGTTATAAAGGGGCACTTATCACTGTGCTTGTTATAAAGGGGCACTTGTCACTGTGTTTGTTATAAAGGGGCACTTGTCACTGTGTTTGTTATAAAGGGGCACTTGTCACTGTGCTTGTTATAAAGGGGCGCTTGTCACTGTGTTTGTTATAAAGGGGCGCTTGTCACTGTGTTTGATATAAAGGGGCGCTTATCACTGTGTTTGTTATAAAGGAGCACTTATCACTGTGCTTGTTATAAAGGGGCACTTATCACTGTGCTTGTTATAAAGGGGCACTTGTCACTGTGTTTGTTATAAAGGGGCGCTTATCACTGTGTTTGTTATAAAGGGGCACTTGTCACTGTGCTTGTTATAAAGGGGCACTTATCACTGTATTTGTTATAAAGGGGCACTTATCACTGTGTTTGTTATAAAGGGGCACTTATCACTGTGCTTGTTATAAAGGGGCGCTTGTCACTGTGTTTGTTATAAAGGGGCGCTTATCACTGTGTTTGTTATAAAGGGGCACTTATCACTGTGTTTGTTATAAAGGGGCACTTGTCACTGTGCTTGTTATAAAGGGGCGCTTGTCACTGTGTTTGTTATAAAGGGGCACTTGTCACTGTGTTTGTTATAAAGGGGCGCTTGTCACTGTGTTTGTTATAAAGGGGCACTTGTCACTGTGTTTGTTATAAAGGGGCACTTATCACTGTGCTTGTTATAAAGGGGCACTTGTCACTGTGTTTGTTATAAAGGGGCACTTATCACTGTGTTTGTTATAAAGGGGCACTTATCACTGTGCTTGTTATAAAGGTGAGCTTATCACTGTGCTTGTTATAAAGGGGCACTTGTCACTGTGTTTGTTATAAAGGGGCACTTATCACTGTGTTTGTTATAAAGGGGCACTTGTCACTGTGTTTGTTATAAAGGGGCACTTATCACTGTGTTTGTTATAAAGGGGCACTTGTCACTGTGCTTGTCATAAAGGGGCGCTTATCACTGTGTTTGTTTTAAAGGGGCGCTTATCACTGTCCTTGTTATAAAGGGGCGCTTGTCACTGTGTTTGTTATAAAGGGGCACTTATCACTGTGTTTGTTATAAAGGGGCACTTATCACTGTGTTTGTTATAAAGGGGCGCTTGTCACTGTGTTTGTTATAAAGGGGCGCTTGTCACTGTGCTTGTTATAAAGGGGCACTTGTCACTGTGTTTGTTATAAAGGGGCACTTGTCACTGTGCTTGTTATAAAGGGGCACTTGTCACTGTGCTTGTTATAAAGGGGCACTTGTCACTGTGTTTGTTATAAAGGGGCACTTGTCACTGTGTTTGTTATAAAGGGGCACTTGTCACTGTGCTTGTTATAAAGGGGCACTTGTCACTGTGTTTGTTATAAAGGGGCACTTGTCACTGTGCTTGTTATAAAGGGGCACTTGTCACTGTGTTTGTTATAAAGGGGCACTTATCACTGTGCTTGTTATAAAGGGGCACTTGTCACTGTGTTTGTTATAAAGGGGCACTTATCACTGTGTTTGTTATAAAGGGGCGCTTATCACTGTGCTTGGTATAAAGGAGCACTTATCACTGTGTTTGTTATAAAGGGGCGCTTGTCACTGTGTTTGTTATAAAGGGGGCGCTTGTCACTATGTTTGTTATAAAGGGGCACTTATCACTGTGCTTGTTATAAAGGGGCGCTTGTCACTGTGTTTGTTATAAAGGGGCACTTGTCACTGTGTTTGTTATAAAGGGGCGCTTATCACTGTGCTTGTTATAAAGGGGCGCTTGTGATTGTGTTTGTTATAAAGGGGCGCTTGTCACTGTGCTTGTTATAAAGGGGCACTTGTCACTGTGTTTGTTATAAAGGGGCGCTTGTCACTGTGTTTGTCATAAAGGGGCGCTTATCACTGTGCTTGTTATAAAGGGGTGCTTTTCACTGTGCTTGTTATAAAGGGGCGCTTGTGACTGTGTTTGTTATAAATGGGCGCTTATCACTGTGTTTGATATAAAGGGGCGCTTATCACTGTGCTTGTTATAAAGGGTCGCTTATCACTGTGTTTGTTATAAAGGGGCGCTTGTCACTGTGTTTGTTATAAAGGGGTGCTTATCACTGTGTTTGTTATAAAGGGGTGCTTTTCACTGTGCTTGTTATAAAGGGGCGCTTGTGACTGTGTTTGTTATAAAGGGGCGCTTATCACTGTGTTTGATATAAAGGGGCGCTTATCACTGTGCTTGTTATAAAGGGTCGCTTATCACTGTGTTTGTTATAAAGGGGCGCTTGTCACTGTGTTTGTCATAAAGGGGCGCTTATCACTGTGCTTGTTATAAAGGGGTGCTTTTCACTGTGCTTGTTATAAAGGGGCGCTTGTGACTGTGTTTGTTATAAAGGGGCGCTTATCACTGTGTTTGATATAAAGGGGCGCTTATCACTGTGCTTGTTATAAAGGGTCGCTTATCACTGTGTTTGTTATAAAGGGTCGCTTGTCACTGTGTTTGTTATAAAGGGACGCTTATCACTGTGTTTGTTATAAAGGGGCGCTTGTCACTGTGCTTGTTATAAAGGGGCGCTTGTCACTTTGTTTGTTATAAAGGGGTGCTTATCACTGTGCTTGTTATAAAGGGGCGCTTGTCATTGTGCTTGTTATAAAGGGGCGCTTATCACTGTGTTTGTTATAAAGGGGCGCTTGTCACTGTGCTTGTTATAAAGGGGCACTTATCACTGTGTTTGTTATAAAGGGGAGCTTATCACTGTTATAAAGGGGCGCTTATCACTGTGCTTGTTATAAAGGGGCGCTTATCACTGTGCTTGTTTTAAAGGGGCACTTTTGACTGTGTTTGTTATAAAGGGGCGCTTATCACTGTGCTTGTTATAAAGGGGCACTTAACACTGTGCTTGTTATAAAGGGGCGCTTATCACTATGTTTGTTATAAAGGGGCACTTATCACTGTGTTTGTTATAAAGGGGCACTTATCACTGTGTTTGTTATAAAGGGGCACTTGTCACTGTGCTTGTTATAAAGGGGCACTTATCACTGTGTTTGTTATAAAGGGGCACTTGTCACTGTGCTTGTTATAAAGGGGCACTTATCACTGTGTTTGTTATAAAGGGGCACTTATCACTGTGCTTGTTATAAAGGGGCGCTTATCACTGTGTTTGTCATAAAGGGGCACTTATCACTGTGTTTGTTATAAAGGGGCACTTATCACTGTGCTTGTTATAAAGGGGCGCTTATCACTGTGTTTGTCATAAAGGGGCGCTTATCACTGTGCTTGGTATAAAGGGGCGCTTATCACTGTGCTTGTTATAAAGGGGCGCTTATCACTGTGCTTGTTATAAAGGGGCGCTTGTCACTGTGTTTGTTATAAAGGGGCACTTATCACTGTGCTTGTTATAAAGGGGCGCTTATCACTGTGTTTGATATAAAGGGGCGCTTATCACTGTGCTTGTTATAAAGGGGCGCTTATCACTGTGCTTGTTATAAAGGGGCGCTTGTCACTGTGTTTGTTATAAAGGGGCACTTATCACTGTGCTTGTCATAAAGGGGCGCTTGTGACTGTTTGTTATAAATGGGTGCTTGTCACTATGCTTGTCATAAAGGGGCGCTTGTGACTGTTTGTTATAAAGGGGTGCTTGTCACTGTGCTTGTCATAAAGGGATGCTTGTGACTGTCATAAAGGGGCGCTTGTGACTGTTTGTTATAAAGGGGTGCTTGTCACTGTGCTTGTCATAAAGGGATGCTTGTGACTGTCATAAAGGGGCGCTTGTGACTGTTTGTTATAAAGGGGTGCTTGTCACTGTGCTTGTTATAAAGGTGCGCTTATCACTGTGCTTGTTATAAAGGTGCGCTTATCACTGTGCTTGTTATAAAGGGGGCGCTTATCACTGTGTTTGTTATAAAGAGGCACTTGTCACTGTGCTTGTTATAAAGGGGCGCTTATCACTGTACTTGTTATTAAGGGGCGCTTGTCACTGTGTTTGTTATAAAGGGGCGCTTGTCACTGTGCTTGTTACAAAGGGGGCGCTTGTCACTATGTTTGTCATAAAGGGGCACTTATCACTGTGTTTGTTATAAAGGGGCGCTTATCACTGTGCTTGTTATAAAGGGGCGTTTGTCACTGTGTTCGTTATAAAGGGGCGCTTGTCACTGTGCTTGTTATAAAGGGGCGCTTGTCACTGTGTTTGTTATAAAGGGGCGCTTGTCACTGTGCTTGTTACAAAGGGGGCGCTTGTCACTATGTTTGTTATAAAGGGGCACTTATCACTGTGCTTGTTATAAAGGGGCGCTTGTGATTGTGTTTGTTATAAAGGGGTGCTTATCACTGTGCTTGTTATAAAGGGGCGCTTGTCACTGTGTTTGTTATAAAGGGGCGCTTATCACTGTGCTTGTTATAAAGGGCGCTTTTCACTGTGCTTGTTATAAAGGGGCGCTTGTGACTGTGTTTGTTATAAAGGGGCGCTTATCACTGTGTTTGATATAAAGGGGCGCTTATCACTGTGCTTGTTATAAAGGGTCGCTTATCACTGTGTTTGTTATAAAGGGGCGCTTGTCACTGTGTTTGTCATAAAGGGGCGCTTATCACTGTGTTTGATATAAAGGGGCGCTTATCACTGTGCTTGTTATAAAGGGGCACTTGTCACTGTGTTTGTTATAAAGGGTCGCTTTTCACTGTGCTTGTTATAAAGGGGCGCTTGTGACTGTGTTTGTTATAAAGGGGCGCTTATCACTGTGTTTGATATAAAGGGGCGCTTATCACTGTGCTTGTTATAAAGGGGCACTTGTCACTGTGTTTGTTATAAAGGGCGCTTATCACTGTGCTTGTTATAAAGGTGAGCTTATCACTGTGCTTGTTATAAAGGGACGATTATCACTGTGTTTGTTATAAAGGGGCGCTTATCACTGTGCTTGTTATAAAGGGTCGCTTATCACTGTGTTTGTTATAAAGGGGCGCTTGTCACTGTGTTTGTTATAAAGGGACGCTTATCACTGTGTTTGTTATAAAGGGGCGCTTGTGATTGTGTTTGTTATAAAGGGGCGCTTGTCACTGTGTTTGTTATAAAGGGGCACTTGTCACTGTGTTTGTTATAAAGGGGCACTTATCACTGTTATAAAGGGGCGCTTATCACTGTGTTTGTCATAAAGGGGCGCTTATCACTGTGCTTGGTATAAAGGAGCACTTATCACTGTGCTTGTTATAAAGGGGCGCTTATCACTGTGCTTGTTATAAAGGGGCGCTTGTCACTGTGTTTGTTATAAAGGGGCACTTATCACTATGTTTGTTATAAAGGGGCACTTGTCACTGTGCTTGTTATAAAGGGGCGCTTGTCACTGTGTTTGTTATAAAGGGGCACTTATCACTGTGCTTGTTATAAAGGGGCACTTATCACTGTGTTTGTTATAAAGGGGCGCTTATCACTGTGCTTGTTATAAAGGGGCGCTTGTCACTGTGTTTGTTATAAAGGGGCACTTATCACTGTGCTTGTCATAAAGGGATGCTTGTGACTGTCATAAAGGGGCGCTTGTGACTGTTTGTTATAAAGGGGTGCTTGTCACTGTGCTTGTCATAAAGGGGCATTTGTGACTGTTTGTTATTAAGGGGTGCTTGTCACTGTGCTTGTCATAAAGGGGCACTTGTGAATGTTTGTTATAAAGGGGTGCTTGTCTCTGTGCTTGTCATAAACGGGCGCTTGTGACTGTTTGTCATAAAGGGGCACTTATCACTGTGCTTGTCATAAAGGGATACTTGTGACTGTTCTTGTCATAAAGGGGCGCTTGTGATTGTCATAAAGGGGCGCTTGTGACTGTTTGTTATAAAGGGGCGCTTATCACTGTGCTTGTCATAAAGGGGCGCTTGTCACTGTGCTTGTCATAAAGGGGCACTTGTCACTATGCTTGTTATAAAGGGGCGCTTATCACTGTGCTTGTCATAAAGGGGCGCTTGTGACTGTTCTTGTGTGTGTGTGTGTATATATATATATATATATATATATATATATATATATATATATATATATAAATCCATGCAAAAAAGGGCACTCTCAGGATTTGTACATAAACCCAATTATTCTTTTATTGAAAATATCAACAGAACATGGTCGATGTTTTGGCCCTCATTCAGGCCTTCATCAGGACATATATAATCTTGAATCAGCTGTGCAGCGGAGCTCCCAGTCAGCAAAAAAGGCTAATGGAAACAGTTTATATATATATACATATTCCCCTATGTGCAGAATATATACAGTAAATATATAGTTAAACCTTTATTAAAAATTAATATTGCAGAGACTTTATTTCATCCTTGGACTCTTTTTCATGCACATACTTTATTTCATCCTTGGACTCTTTTTCATGCAGATTCTCTATTTCATCCTTGGACTCTTTTTCATGCACAGACTCAATTTCATCCTTGGACTCTTTTTCATGCACAGACTCTATTTCATTCTTAGACTCTTTTTAATGCACATATTCTATTTCATCATTGGACTCTATTTAATGCACATACTCTATTTCATCATTGGACTCTTTTTCATGCACAAACTCTATTTCATCATTGGACTCTTTTTCATGCACATACTCTATTTCATCATTGGACTCTATTTCATGCACAGACTATTTCATTCTTGGACTCTTTTTTCATGCAGAGACTTTATGTCATCCTTAGACTCTTTTTCATGCAGAGACTTTATTTCATCCTAGGACTGTTTTTCATGCAGATATTCTATTTCATCCTTGGACTCTTTTTCATGCACAGACTTTATTTCATCCTTGGACTCTTTTTCATGCAGATACTCTATTTCATCCTTGGACTCTTTTTCATGCACAGACTCTATTTCATTCTTGGACTCTTTTTCATGCACATATTCTATTTCATCATTGGACTCTATTTCATGCACAGACTCTATTTCATGCACAGACTCTATTTCATCCTTGGACTCTTTTTCATGCACATACTCTATTTCATCATTGGACTCTATTTCATGCACAGACTCTATTTCATCCTTGGACTCTTTTTCATGCACATACTCTATTTCATCATTGGACTCTATTTCATGCACAGACTCTATTTCATCATTGGACTCTTTTTCATGCACATACTCTTTCATCATTGGACTCTATTTCATGCACAGACTCTATTTCATCTTTGGACTCTTTTTCATGCACATACTCTATTTCATCCTTGGACATTTTTTCATGCAGAGACTTTATTTCATCCTTTGACTCTTTTTCATGCACATACTCTATTTCATTCTTTGACTCTTCTTCATGCACAGACTCTATTTCATCCTTGGACTCTTTTTCATGCATATACTCTACTTCATTCTTGGACTCTTTTTCATGCAGAGACTTTATTGCATCATTGGACTCTTTGTCATGCACAGACTCTTTCATCCTTGTATACTTTTTCATGCACAGACTCTATTTCATCCTTGGACTCTTTTTCATGCACATACTCTATTTCTTCCTTGGACTCTTTTTCAAGCACAGATTCTATTTCATCCTTGAACTCTTTTTCATGCACATATTCTATTTCATCCACTTAAACAAGCTTTTCATAGAAGGTCTTTATGTTGTTTTTTAAACAGACCACAATGTTTGTCAGATCACAACTGATAAGCCTATTTGGTGGATATAGCTCTTTTGGCCCAATGATCAAACGCTCACATGAAAAAATGTGAAAAACTTGGTTTAGCCTCACAGGGTCACTCTTTGTGCCATTATTAAATAAAATGGACTGTCGCTCTGAGTGGCGAGCTGTCTCCCACAGAGTTAATGAGGACTCCCTGCTATGTAACAGTTTACAATGGAGGTCAAAGTACACAGGAAGAAACCGGCTTATGTGTACTCCTAATACAATTCAAAATACACTGTTTTCAGTGCACTGTACCATAAAGGGGCGCTTATCACTGTGCTTGTCATAAAGGGGCGCTTGTCATTGTGCTTGTCATAAAGGGGCACTTGTCACTATGCTTGTTATAAAGGGGCGCTTATCACTGTGCTTGTCATAAAGGGGCGCTTGTGACTGTTCTTGTGTGTGTGTGTATATATATATATATATATATATATATATAAATCCATGCAAAAAAGGGCACTCTCAGGATTTGTACATAAACCCAATTATTCTTTTATTGAAAATATCAACAGAACATGGTCGATGTTTTGGCCCTCATTCAGGCCTTCATCAGGACATATATAATCTTGAATCAGCTGTGCAGCGGAGCTCCCAGTCAGCAAAAAAGGCTAATGGAAACAGTTTATATATATATATATATATATATATATATATATATATATATATATATATATATATACATATATATATATATATATATATATATATATATTTATAAATACATAGAACATATTCCCCTATGTGCAGAATATTTACAGTAAATATATAGTTAAACGTTTATTAAAAATTAATATTGCAGAGACTTTATTTCATCCTTGGATTCTTTTTCATGCACATACTTTATTTCATCCTTGGACTCTTTTTCATGCAGATTCTCTATTTCATCCTTGGACTCTTTTTCATGCACAGACTCAATTTCATCCTTGGACTCTTTTTCATGCACAGACTCTATTTCATTCTTAGACTCTTTTTAATGCACATATTCTATTTCATCATTGGACTCTATTTAATGCACATACTCTATTTCATCATTGGACTCTTTTTCATGCACAAACTCTACTTCATTCTTGGACTCTTTTTCATGCACAGACTCTATTTCATCTTTGGACTCTTTTTCATGCACAGGCTATTTCATTCTTGGACTCTTTTTTCATGCAGAGACTTTATGTCATCCTTAGACTCTTTTTCATGCAGAGACTTTATTTCATCCTAGGACTCTTTTTCATGCAGATATTCTATTTCATCCTTGGACTCTTTTTCATGCACAGACTTTATTTCATCCTTGGACTCTTTTTCATGCAGATACTCTATTTCATCCTTGGACTCTTTTTCATGCACAGACTCTATTTCATTCTTGGACTCTTTTTCATGCACATATTCTATTTCATCATTGGACTCTATTTCATGCACAGACTCTATTTCATCCTTGGACTCTTTTTCATGCACATACTCTATTTCATCATTGGACTCTATTTCATGCACAGACTCTATTTCATCATTGGACTCTTTTTCATGCACATACTCTATTTCATCATTGGACTCTATTTCATGCACAGACTCTATTTCATCTTTGGACTCTTCTTCATGCACATAAACTATTTCATCCTTGGACATTTTTTCATGCAGAGACTTTATTTCATCCTTTGACTCTTTTTCATGCACATACTCTATTTCATTCTTTGACTCTTCTTCATGCACAGACTCTATTTCATCCTTGGACTCTTTTTCATGCATATACTCTACTTCATCCTTGTATACTTTTTCATGCACAGACTCTATTTCATCCTTGGACTCTTTTTCATGCACATACTCTATTTCTTCCTTGGACTCTTTTTCAAGCACAGATTCTATTTCATCCTTGAACTCTTTTTCATGCACATATTCTATTTCATCCACTTAAACAAGCTTTTCATAGGTCTTTATGTTGTTTTTTTAATCAGACCACAATGTTTGTCAGATCACAACTGATAAGCCTATTTGGTGGATATAGCTCTTTGAGCCCAATGATCAAACGCTCGCATGAAAAAATGTGAAAAACTTGGTTTAGCCTCACAGGGTCACTCTTTGTGCCATTATTAAATAAAATGGACTGTCGCTCTGAGTGGCGAGCTGTCTCCCACAGAGTTAATGAGGACTCCCTGCTATGTAACAGTTTACAATGGAGGTCAAAGTACACAGGAAGAAACCGGCTTATGTGTACTCCTAATACAATTCAAAATACACTGTTTTCAGTGCACTGTACCATAAATTCACCATTATTTTCGTATGCATAAGTTTTCTTTTCAGAGTAATTAATGTTTTGAGTATTTTGATCAAAACTCACCACCTTCTAACTGACGAGAAAAAACTGTGAGATCCGTAGATAATTATGCTGTGATCCGTAGATAATTATGCTGTGATTTGAGAGACAATTTCATACAAGCCCATGTAACGCCCATGTTCAGCCTATTTTAGGAAAAACAACAACTAAGCTCTATATCAGGGATAGGCAAGGTGTCCGTACACGGACACTGGTGTCCGTGACTGGCCCTTGCAGTGTCCGCCGCCCATTTTGCTGTGGGGAGGGAGGAGTAAGACAGGTGAATACTGGTTCTGACTCCTCCTTAACACATGCAGTGCCACGTTTTGCAGGGTTATGGCCACTCCCACATGATGCCGCTTACTACCAGAAAATGACTCTGAGTGAGACAGAGAGAGAGGGAAGATTCAAGAAGCAAGCTGCCACTGTTTCCCTGGAGCTTTATATGCAAAGGTAAAGCACTTTACCCAGCACCTGAGGTTTATTATAAGTAATATTTAAATAGAAAGAAAAGATATAGTAAGGCTGTGAATCATAACCTTAGTATATCTTTTCTTTCTGATTAAATAACAGGAAAGGGAAAATATTTAGTGAGAATAAAATTAGTGGCTTGTCAAGAGACTGCTAGCGATATTGGGTGATAAGTTATGGAATAAATAAAGCCTGAGTGAAATACTGGATGTGTATCTGCATCTGTATAATAACACCCAGCTCTATACAAAGACACATTAGTGACACTGGCACATGGGTATAGCCAGACAAGGGCTGGTTATAGGATCAGTGGTATCTGCATCAGTATAATAACACCCAGCTCTATACAAAGACACAAAAGTGACACTGGCACATGCGTATAGCCAGACAAGGGCTGGTTATAGGATCAGTGGTATCTGCATCAGTATAATAACACCCAGCTCTATACAAAGACACAGAAGTGACACTGGCACATGGGTATAGCCAGACAAGGGCTGGTTATAGGATCAGTGGTATCTGCATCAGTATAATAAAATTCAGCACTATAAAATAATAGTTTTAATTGTAAATGTACCTTGGTGTCCTTCACTAAAGGTCTTTACTTTAGAAAATGTCCGCCACAGCCTTGGCTCGTGCCTATCCCTGCTCTATATTTTGTACAATTTTTTTTGCACATCCAGTTTACCAAAATTACGATTTACTATATGCATTTAATACGATTTATTCCTGTGTAGTTTACATACAAATTTTAAATTTTTGATAAAATACAATCTTTGGTGAACAACTTTGTTACGATTTTTTATGCACCGTATTAATGCAATTTTTTCCTGCATATTTTTGTGTGTATTGTTTAATAATCCATTTTGTATAATATTTAAAATTATCATTTTCAATTTTGTAATGTCTGCATCTCTTTCCCATACGAAAATGCAGTATACACCCCTTAGCGAGACACCCTGTTTTCAGGGAAAAAAGTGGCTTTAGATCATTCAACCCTGGAAATAGAAGTACTTGTCATGGTTTTCATGTGAGTGTAACTGAACCCCTGTTACTTCAGTGCACAGATAATCCCAGATTGATGGGTAGAGACTTTCTTATGTTTATTTTCTATAGCAAATTTATGCTCCAAGTATGCCTGCAATGTTGTGTCCTAAAACCAAATATCATGAGAGCCTACATTTTTAGAAGCTTGAAGTAGACAGTTGACACGGACACGCTAGCATGTTGCTGTGTTTGATCCCTCTTACCTGACGCCACACGACGTGTCCCATTGTGTCACACCACCATGTACTTAGCCTAGCAGCTGGTAAAGGAACATCTATTTTCAGTCCCAGAGACACTAAATATTATGTGTTGAGCTCAATGATGGATGGAGATTTTATTTCTGGGTAGTTAAAAATAACCTATACTTATATTTACTCTAGAGTTTCCCTAATGGTTACTATTTTATCTTCAAGTCTCTCTTGTGGTCCTCAGCAGACCACAATGTTGACTCCAGTGGCTACAAAGGATTCTGGGTAAGGATGGAAATGAATGGATGAAGTGTGCACTGCATGAACGTAAATGTTCGATCTCTTGTGGTGAACTCAAGAAGTTACTTTTTTTAGGAGTTTTGACCAAAGTCCTATGGGATACTAGTCCCTGTTTACTAAACATCTTTATAGCAAAAGTCACCTCTGGACACTGAACCTAACGGCGCTGAAATGAATTAGTAGCTTTACCAGGAGAGCAAAGATAAGTCACAAAGCACATAAGTCAACTCGTACTCAGCCAGAAAGAAGGTCCATACAAATACCTTCATTTTCTATAAAGAAACAAATGTGTCATTTTTCTGGTGGGAATCTCTCCATATTCCTAGATAATATTCTAAATGTTTCTAGATATTTGCAAATGTTAAAGCCAAATGTAATAATTTTTTTACCAATCTCAGGCTGATATAACACGACATGCCTTAAAGGGACAGTCTACACCAGAATTGTTATTATTTAAAAAGATTGATAATCCCTTAATTCACCAGTTTTGCATATTCAACACAGTTATATTAATAAATGTTTTACCTCTGTGATTACCTTGTATCAAAGCCTCTGCAGACTGCCCTTTATCTCAGTGCTTTTGACAGATATGCAGTTTAGCCAATCAGTGCAGACTCATAAATAACTCCACGGGAGTGAGCACAATGTTATCTATATGACACACATGAACTGGTACTGTCTAACTGTGAAAACTTTCAAAATGCTCTGAACTAGGAGGCGGTTTTCAACAGTTTAGGAATCAGTTTGAGCCTTCCTAGGTTTAGCTTTTAAAGAATACCACCAAGGGAACAAAGCAAAGTAGTTGCTCTTCTGCTACAGCTAAGCACTCTGAATATCAGCATAC
Organism: Bombina bombina; assembly: GCF_027579735.1. NCBI lineage: Eukaryota > Metazoa > Chordata > Amphibia > Anura > Bombinatoridae > Bombina > Bombina bombina. The sequence goes on along the minus strand of NW_026510805.1, from coordinate 76,541 downwards.
AAATGAGGCATTTAACCACTTAGTGATCAAATATTTTGGGCCAGATTACAAGTGGAGCTCAAAATGTCACTTTTGCTAAAGCGATATTTGTGCTTCATTTTGTAATACCAGCACACACAAATGTGCGCTGGTACTACGAGTTAGGTGCAATGCGAACACGGCCTCACGTTTGCATTGCACGGAAGCATTGCGCTTCCATAGAGCTAGCGCAGCAAAGGAGGTAAGTTGCACAGCGATAGACAGCCAATGTAAATATATATGTTTATGAATATATAAATATATATTTATGTGTTTATAACATATAAACACATAAATATATATGTATATAAGCATATACATTATATATGTATAGGGAACACACAGTTCCCATAGACCATAAAGTAAAGGTACTTTATAGTGCCGTTTTTGTTTTTCTAACACCCCACACCCACAAACTTAAGTCCCCAAAAACTGTTTAGTGCAGTTTCTTTCTTTCTTTCTTTTTTTTTAAAAAAAGGAAACTAACACTAAATTTTTGAGGACATTTGAAAATTAACCACAGGTCTGATGGTACCAATAACCAGCCACTTTTAATTGCTGGTTATTTGTCGCACCCGCAAACTGGCAAATTTGTCTGTTTGCAGGCGCGCAATAAATTAGCGCTCCACTTGTAAACTAGCACAGTCACACTGGTGATATAACCCAATGCAGTACACAGTCACACTAGTGATATAACCCAATGCAGTGCACAGTCACACTGGTGATATAACCCAATGCAGTGCACAGTCACACTGGTGATATAACCCAATGCAGTACACAGTCACACTAGTGATATAACCCAATGCAGTGCACAGTCACACTGGTGATACAACGCAATGCAGTGCACAGTCACACTGGTGATATAACCCAATGCAGTGCACAGTAAAACTAGTGATATAACCCAATGCAGTGTACAGTCACACTAGTGATATAACCCAATGCAGTGCACAGTTACACTAGTGGTATAACCCAATCCAGGGTACAGTCACACTGGTGATATAACCCAATGCAGTGCACAGTCACACTAGTGATATAACCCAATGCAGTGTAAGTCACACTAGTGATATAACCCAATGCAGTGCACAGTCACACTAGTGATATAACCCAATGCAGTGTACAGTCACAATAGTGATATAACCCAATGCAGTGCACAGCAACACCAGTGATATAACCCAATGCAGTGTACAGTCACACTGGTGATAAAACCCAATGCAGTGGACAGTCACACTAGTGATATAACCCAATTCAGTGAAGAGTCCCACTGGTGATATAATACAATGCAGTGCACAACCACACTGGTTATATAACCCAATGCAGTGTACAGTCACACTGGTAATATAGCCCAATGCAGTGCACATTCACACTAGTGATATAACCCAATGCAGTGCACAGTCACATTGGTGATATTACCCAATGCAGTGCACAGTCACACTAGTGATATTACCCAATTTAGTGGCAAATTTGTCTGTTTGCAGGCACGCAATAAATTAGCGCTCCACTTGTAAACTAGCACAGTCACACTGGTGATATAACCCAATGCAGTGCACAGTCACACTAGTGATATAACCCAATGCAGTGCACAGTCACACTGGTGATATAACCCAATGCAGTGCACAGTTACACTAGTGGTATAACCCAATCCAGGGTACAGTCACACTGGTGATATAACCCAATGCAGTGCACAGTCACACTAGTGATATAACCCAATGCAGTGTAAGTCACACTAGTGATATAACCCAATGCAGTACTCAGTCACACTAGTGATATAACCCAATGCAGTGCACAGTCACACTGGTGATATAACCCAATGCAGTGCACAGTCACAATAGTGCTATAACCCAATGCAGTGCACAGCAACATTAGTGATATAACCCAATGCTGTGTACAGTCACACTGGTGATTAAACCCAAAGCAGTGCACAGTCACACTAGTGATATAACCCAATTCAGTGCAGAGTCCCACTGGTGATATAATACAATGCAGTGCACAACCACATTGGTTATATAACCCAATGCAGTGTGCAGTCACACTGGTAATATAACCCAATTAAGTGCACATTCACACTAGTGATATAACCCAATTCAGTGCAGAATCCCACTGGTGTTATAACACAATACAGTGCACAGTCACATTGGTGATATAACCCAATGCAGTGCACAGTCACACTAGTGATATTACCCAATTCAGTGCAGAGTCCCACTGGTGATATTACCCAATTCAGTGCAGAGTCCCACTGGTGATATAACTCAATGCAGTGCACAGTCAACAATAGTGATATAACCCAATGCAGTGCACAGTCACACTGCTGATATAACCCAATACAGTGCACAGACACACTGGAGATATAACCCAATGCAGTGTACAGTCACACTGGTGATATAACCCAATGCAGGGCACAGTCAACAATAGTGATATAACCCAAAGCAGTGCACAGTCACACTGGTGATATAACCCAATGCAGTGCACAACCATATTAGTGATATAACCCAATTCAGTGCAGAGTCACACTGGTGATATAACTTTATGCAGTGCACAGTCACACTGGTCATATAACCCAATGCAGTGCACAGTCACACTGGTCATATAACCCAATACACTGCACAGTCACACTGGTGATATAACCCAATGCATTGCACAGTCAGATTAGTGAGATATAGCCCAATGCAGTGTACAGTCACACTGGTGATATAACCCAATGCAGTGCACAGTCACATTAGGGATATAACCCAATGTAGTGCACAGTCACTTTGGTGATATAACCCACTGCAGTGCACAGTCACACTGGTGATATAACCCAATGCAGTGTACAGTCACACTGGTGATATAACCCAATGCAGAGTACAGTCACACTGGTGATATAACCCCTTGCAGTGCACAGTCATATTAGTGATATAACCCAATGCAAGTTACGGTCACACTAGTGATAAAACCCATTGAAATGAACAGTCACACTGGTGATATAACCCAATGCAGTGCACAGTCACATTAGTGATATAACCTAATGCAGTGCACAGTCACACTGGTGATATGACTCAATACGGTGCACAGTCACACTGGTGATATAACCCAATGCAGTGAACAATAACACTGGTGATATAACCCAATGAAGTGGACAGTCACACTGGTGATATGACTCAATGTAGTGCATTGAGTCATATCACCAAAGTGAACGCCGTGGGCTTTACACACACATATCTTGCCATATTGATTGATTATGGTAATGACTTCTTTAATGCACTCACAATTTACTATTTTTCAAGGCGTTGGTTTAGGTGAAGTGAATAAATTATGTGCCTTAGTATGACGTAATCACGCCCTGACGAAGCTCCATTGTATGGCCAATGGGAGTGAAACGTACGTAGGAGGAGTTGGCTAAGGCGGTCTGGCACCAGATTCGTGGTTTGTTGAACTGTTTGTACTTACACGACATTCTACCTCCCCTTACACGACATTTCCACCTCCCCTTACACAACATTTCCACCTCCCCTTTAAGTTAAAAGGGAATCCTAGCATACTTACATGACATGACAATCTGAGTATTGGCTATTACGCTTTACAATATCACATCGACAGGACAGATGCAAAGGTTTGGAAGTCTCAGCAAGAACTTGCCAACACATAAAGGAGAGGTATTACTATGACAGATACAGAACCGCAAATGTGGAAGCTTGCCTGACAGGGCTTGCTGTCCGGACTGTCCGTTTTGTTGAAAAACTGACTTTATATCTTCTCTAGTAATCTACTGGTTTGGCAAATTGAGAAGGGAGGTTGTTTGCTGTCTGTATTGCCTGCTAAGTTTGAAGTAAACAGGATTCATCTTGCATTCTGTCATTTTCTATCTGCATGCACTTTTGCACTTTACTCAGCTGCCTGCTTGCACTTTACTCAGCTGCTCAATCGCATATGTGCTTGTTATTTGACTAATTACTGCTTCAATTTATCTCTGCAACACTGGAAACTAATCTTGCACTTACAAGTACTTTCTAAAGAAGGACATTCTTTAAAAGTTGTGAACAGCTTTCATGTGACTACACTCTTGCTTACATGCATAGATCCCTAAGTTAACCTGCCCAGACGTTGGCCTGTTCATACACAGGATCTGGTACAGCAGGGTGTTGCATGTTATTAACCTTGAATCTAGGATGCCAGAATTGCCTTTTTTAAATATTTGTAATTTTCACTGTTGTTTGTATAGGGTATTTGTGTGTGTTCATTATGCTACAGCAATGGATTCTGTCTATGAATGTGTGTGAATGAAATGAAATTCTTTGAGATTATATTTTGAAGAGTGCTTGAGTCCCATTCTTTTTATGCAAGGTTTATTATATCCTTGTAATCTATCTTTGGCCCAGATTACGAGTTTTGTGTTAGAGGCTATGCGGTGCTAACGAGCAGTTTTCTCTCACCGCTCACTTACCTACAGCGCTGGTATTACAAGTTTTCAGAAACCCGTCATTAAAAGACAAGAAGTTAGCGTTGAGCAAAATTTTGCTCATTACCGCACTCCAATACCAGCGCTGCTAAAGTCAGCGGTGAGCTGGTCGTACAGGGAGTGCAGAATTATTAGGCAAGTTGTAGTTTTGAGGATTAATTTTATTATTGAACAACAACCATGTTCTCAATGAACCCAAAAAACTCATTAATATCAAAGCTGAATAGTTTTGGAAGTAGTTTTTAGTTTGTTTTTAGTTATAGCTATTTTAGGGGGATATCTGTGTGTGCAGGTGACTATTACTGTGCATAATTATTAGGCAACTTAACAAAAAACAAATATATACCCATTTCAATTATTTATTTTTACCAGTGAAACCAATATAACATCTCAACATTCACAAATATACATTTCTGACATTCAAAAACAAAACAAAAACAAATCAGTGACCAATATAGCCACCTTTCTTTGCAAGGACACTCAAAAGCCTGCCATCCATGGATTCTGTCAGTGTTTTGATCTGTTCACCATCAACATTGCGTGCAGCAGCAACCACAGCCTCCCAGACACTGTTCAGAGAGGTGTACTGTTTTCCCTCCTTGTAAATCTCACATTTGATGATGGACCACAGGTTCTCAATGGGGTTCAGATCAGGTGAACAAGGAGGCCATGTCATTAGATTTTATTCTTTTATACCCTTTCTTGCCAGCCACGCTGTGGAGTACTTGGACGCGTGTGATGGAGCATTGTCCTGCATGAAAATCATGTTTTTCTTGAAGGATGCAGACTTCTTCCTGTACCACTGCTTGAAGAAAGTGTCTTCCAGAAACTGGCAGTAGGACTGGGAGTTGAGCTTGACTCCATCCTCAACCCGAAAAGGCCCCACAAGCTCATCTTTGATGATACCAGCCCAAACCAGTACTCCACCTCCACCTTGCTGGCGTCTGAGTCGGACTGGAGCTCTCTGCCCTTTACCAATCCAGCCACGGGCCCATCCATCTGGCCCATCAAGACTCACTCTCATTTCATCAGTCCATAAAACCTTAGAAAAATCAGTCTTGAGATATTTCTTGGCCCAGTCTTGACGTTTCAGCTTGTGTGTCTTGTTCAGTGGTGGTCGTCTTTCAGCCTTTCTTACCTTGGCCATGTCTCTGAGTATTGCACACCTTGTGCTTTTGGGCACTCCAGTGATGTTGCAGCTCTGAAATATGGCCAAACTGGTGGCAAGTGGCATCTTGGCAGCTGCATGCTTGACTTTTCTCAGTTCATGGGCAATTATTTTGCGCCTTGGTTTTTCCACACGCTTCTTGCGACCCTGTTGACTATTTTGAATGAAACGCTTGATTGTTCGATGATCACGCTTCAGAAGCTTTGCAATTTTAAGAGTGCTGCATCCCTTTGCAAGATATCTCACTATTTTTGACTTTTCTGAGCCTGTCAAGTCCTTCTTTTGACCCATTTTGCCAAAGGAAAGGAAGTTGCCTAATAATTATGCACACCTGATATAGGGTGTTGATGTCATTAGACCACACCCCTTCTCATTACAGAGATGCACATCACCTAATATGCTTAATTGGTAGTAGGCTTTCGAGCCTATACAGCTTGGAGTAAGACAACATGCATAAAGAGGATGATGTGGTCAAAATACTAATTTGCCTAATAATTCTGCACTCCCTGTATGTGCTTGTGCACGATTTCCCCATAGGAATCAACGGGAAGAGTCGGCTGAGAAAATGTCTAACACCTGCCAAAAAGCAGCGTAAAGCTCCTTAACCCAGCCCCATTGATTCCTATGGGGAAATAAAATTTATGTCTACACCTAACACCCTAACATGAACCCAAGTTTAAACACCCCTAATCTTACACTTATTAACCCTAATCTGCCACCCCCGACATCGCCGACACCTGCATTATAATTATTAACCCCCAATCTGCCACTCCGGACACCGCCGCCACCTACATTATACTTATAAACCCTTAATCTGCTGCCCCCAACATCGCCGACACCTACATACTATTTATTAACCCCTAATCTGCCGCCCCCAATGTCGCTGCAACCTACCTACACTTGTTAACCCCTAATCTGCTGCCCCCAACGTCGCCGCCACTATATTAAATATATTAACCCCTAAATCTAAGTCTAACCCTAACCCTAACACCCCCTTATTTAAATATAATTAAAATAAATCTAAAGAAAATTACTATAATTAACTAAATTATTCCTATTTAAAACTAAATACTTACCTATAAAATAAACCCTAAGGCCTAGATTTAGAGTTGGGCGGTAGCCGTCAAAACCAGCGTTAGAGGCTCCTAACGCTGGTTTTTACCGCCCTATTTGGAGCCAGTCATTAAAGGGTCTAACGCTCACTTTCCAGCCGCGACTTTTCCATACCGCAGATCCCCTTACGTCAATTGCGTATCCTATCTTTTCAATGGGATCTTTCTAACGCTGGTATTTAGAGTCGTGGCTGAAGAGAGCGTTAGAAATCTAACGACAAAACTCCAGCCGCAGAAAAAGTCCGTAGTTAAGAGCTTTCTGGGCTAACGCCGGTTTATAAAGCTCTTAACTACTGTGCTCTAAAGTACACTAACACCCATAAACTACCTATGTACCCCTAAACCGAGGTCCCCCCCACATCGCCGCCACTCTATTAAAATTTTTTAACCCCTAATCTGCCGTCCGCACGCCGCCGCAAGGTACGTTATACTTATGTATCCCTAATCTGCTGCCCCTAACACCGCCGACCCCTATATTATATTTATTAACCCCTAATCTGCCCCCCTCAACGTCGCCTCCACCTGCCTACACTTATTAACCCCTAATCTGCCGACCAGACCGCGCCGCTATTATAATAAAGTTATTAACCCCTAATCCACCTCACTCCCGCCTCAATAACCCTATAATAAATAGTATTAACCCCTAATCTGCCCTCCCTAACATCGCCGACACCTAACTTCAAGCATTAACCCCTAATCTGCCGACCGGAGCTCACCGCTATTCTAATAAATTTTTTAACCCCTAAAGCTAATTCTAACCCTAACCCTAACACCCCCCTAACTTAAATATTATTTAAATCTAACGAAATAAATTAACTATTATTAAATAAATTATTCCTATTTAAAGCTAAATACTTACCTGTAAAATAAACCCTAATATAGCTACAATATAAATTATAATTATATTGTAGCTATTTTAGGGTTTATATTTATTTTACAGGTAACTTTGTAATTATTTTAACCAGGTACAATAGCTATTAAATAGTTAATAACTATTTAATAGTTACCTAGTTAAAATAATTACAAAATTACCTGTAAAATAAATCCTAACCTAAGTTATAATTAAACCTAACACTACACTATCAATAAATTAATTAAATACAATACCTACAAATAAATACATTTAAATAAACTAACTAAAGTACAACAAATAAAAAAGAACTAAGTTACAAAAAATAAAAAAATATTTACAAACATAAGAAAAATATTACAGCAATTTTAAACTAATTACACCTACTCTAAGCCCCCTAATAAAATAACAAAGCCCCCCAAAATAAAAAAATGCCCTACCCTATTCTAAATTAAAAAAGTTCAAAGCTCTTTTACTTTACCAGCCCTTAAAAGGACCTTTTGTGGGGCATGCCCCAAAGAATTCAGCTCTTTTGCCTGTAAAAAAAAAAACATACAATACCCCCCCCCCCCAACATTAAAACCCACCACCACATACCCCTAATCTAACCCAAACCCCCTTAAATAAACCTAACACTAAGCCCCTGAAGATCTTCCTACCTTATCTTCACCTCGCCGGGCATCACCGATCGGTCCTGGCTCCGAAATCTTCATCCAAGCCCAAGCGGGGGCTGGCGATCCATAATCCGGCGGCTGAAGAGGTCCAGAAGAGGCTCCAAAGTCTTCATCCTATCCGGGAAGAAGAGGCGATCCGGACCGGCAACCATCTTGATCCAAGCAGCATCTTCTATCTTCATCCGATGAGGAACGGCTCCATCGTGAAGACCTCCAGCGCGGATCAATCTTCTTCTTCCGATGTCCAACTGAAGAATGAAGGTTCCTTTAAGGGACGTCATCCAAGATGGCGTCCCTCGAATTCCGATTGGCTGATAGGATTCTATCAGCCAATCGGAATTAAGGTAGGAAAATTCTGATTGGCTGATGGAATCAGCCAATCAGAATCAAGTTCAATCCGATTGGCTGATCCGATCAGCCAATCAGATTGAGCTTGCATTCTATTGGCTGATCGGAACAGCCAATAGAATGGGAGCTCAATCTGATTGGCTGATTGGCCAATCAGAATCAAGTTCAATCCGATTGGCTGATCCGATTTTAACTAGGTAACTATTAAATAGTTATTAACTATTTAATAGCTATTGTACCTGGTTAAAATAATTACAAAGTTACCTGTAAAATAAATATAAATCCTAAAATAGCTACAATATAATTATAATTTATATTGTAGCTATATTAGGGTTTATTTTACAGGTAAATATTTAGATTTAAATAGGAATAATTTATTTAATAAGAGTTAATTTATTTTGTTAGATAAAAATTATATTTAACTTAGGGGGGTGTTAGTGTTAGGGTTAGACTTAGCTTTAGGGGTTAATACATTTATTATAGTAGCGGTGAGCTCCGATCGGCAGATTAGGGGTTAATTATTGTAGGTAGCTGGCGGCGACGTTGTGGGGGGCAGATTAGGGGTTAATAAATATAATATAGGGGTCGGCGGTGTTAGGGGCAGCAGATTAGGGGTACATAACTATAATGTATGTTGCGGCGGTGTAGGGAGCGGCAGATTAGGGGTTAATAATAATATGCAGGTGTCAGCGATAGCGGGGGCGGCAGATTAGGGGTTAATAAGTGTAAGGTTAGGGGTGTTTAGACTCGGGGTACATGTTAGAGTGTTAGGTGCAGACGTAGGAAGTGTTTCCCCATAGAAAACAATGGGGCTGCGTTAAGAGCTGAACGCTGCTTTTTTGCAGGTGTTAGGTTTTTTTTTTCAGCTCAAACAGCCCCATTGTTTTCTATGGGGGAATCGTGCACGAGCACGTTTTTGAAGCTGGCCGCGTCCGTAAGCACCGCTGGTATCTAGAGTTGCAGTGGCGTTAAATTATGCTCTACGCTCCCTTTTTGGAGCCTAACGCACTGAAAACCCAGCCATTCTGTGAACTCTAAATACCAGCGGTATTTAAAAGGTGCAGGAGAAAAAAAGCATGAGTAGCTAAAGCACCCCTTTGGCCGCCAAACTCTAAATCTAGCCGTAAGATAGCTACAATATAACTAATAGTTACATTGTAGCTATTTTAGGATTTACACTAACACCTAACTCTGCACTATAATTAAATAAATTAACTAAATTAAATACAATTACCTAAATTAAATTAGCTAAAGTACAAAAAAACACACTAAATTACAGAAAATAATAAACAAATTACAGATATTTAAACTAATTACACCTAATCTAATAGCCCTATTAAAATAAAAAAGCCCCCCCAAAATTAAAAAAAAACCCTAGCCTAAACTAAACTACCAATAGCCCTTAAAAGGGCTTTTTGCGGGGCATTGCCCCAAAGTAATCAGCTCTTTTACCTGTAAAAAAAATACAAACAACCCCCCCAACAGTAAAACCCACCACCCACACAAACAACCCCCCAAATAAAATACTATCTAAAAAAACCTAAGCTCCCCATTGCCCTGAAAAGGGCATTTGGATGGGCATTGCCCATAAAAGGGCAGTTAGCTCTATTGCAGCCCAAAGTCCCTAACCTAAAAATAAAACCCACCCAATACACCCTTAAAAAACCTAACACTAACCCCCTGAAGATCGACTTACCAGGAGAAGCCTTCATTCAAGCCGGGCCGAAGTCCTCAACAAAGCCGTGAGAAGTCTTCATCCAAGCCGGGCAAAGTGGTCCTCCAGACGGGAAGAAGTCTTCATCCAGATGGCATCTTCTATCTTCATCCATCCGGCACGGAGTGGGTCCATCTTCAAGACATCCGACGCGGAGCATCCTCTTCATCCGATGACTAAAGCTGAATGAAGGTACCTTTAAGTGACGTCATCCAAGATGGCATCCCTTAGATTCCGATTGGCTGATAGAATTCTATCAGCCAATCGGAATTAAGGTAGAAAAAATCCTATTGGCTGATGCAATCAGACAATAGGATTGAAGTTCAATCCTATTGGCTGATACAATCAGCCAATAGGATTGAGCTCGCATTCTATTGGATGATTGGAACAGCCAATAGGATTTTTTCTACCTTAATTCCGATTGGCTGATAGAATTCTATCAGCCAATCGGAATCTAAGGGATGCCATCTTGGATGACGTCACTTAAAGGTACCTTCATTCAGCTTTAGTCATCGGATGAAGAGGATGCCAGATGCCGTCTGGATGAAGACTTCTGCCCATCTGGAGGACCACTTCGCCCTATTGCATCAGCCAATAGGATTTTTTCTACCTTAATTCCGATTGGCTGATATAATTCTATCAGCCATTCGGAATCTAAGGGATGCCATCTTGGATGACGTCACTTAAAGGTACCTTCATTCAGCTTTAGTCGTCGGATGAAGAGGATGCTCCGCGTCGGATGTCTTAAAGATGGACCTGCTCCACGCCGGATGGATGAAGATAGAAAATGCCGGCTTGGATGAAGACTTCTCACGGCTTCGTTGAGGTCTTCGGCCCGGCTTGGATGAAGACTTCTGATTAGTTTGGGGCAATGCCCCGCAAAAGGCCCTTTTAAGGGCTATTGGTAGTTTAGTTTAGGCTAGGGTTTTTTTATTTTGGGGGGCTTTTTTATTTTAATCAGGCTATTAGATTAGGTGTAATTAGTTTAAATATCTTTAATTTGTTTATTATTTTCTGTAATTTGGTGGGGGGTTTTTGCACTTTAGCTAATTTAATTTAATTTAGGTAATTGTATTTAATTTAGTTAATTTATTTAATTATAGTGTAGTGTTACGTGTTAGTGTAACTTAGGTTAGGTTTTATTTTACAGTTACTTTTGTATTTATTTTTGCTAGGTAATTATTAAATAGTTAATAACTATTTAATAACTATTCTACCTAGTTAAAATAAATACAAACTTGCCTGTAAAATAAAAATAAACCCTAAGATAGCTACAATGTAACTATTAGTTATATTGTAGCTATCTTACGGCTAGATTTAGAGTTTTGTCGGTAACGACCCGAAAAGCTAACGCTGGTTTTTTCTGGCCGCACCATAAAAATAACTCTGGTATTGAGAGTCCACATAAAGGCTGCGTTAGGCTCCAAAAAAGGAGCGTAGAGCATATTTAACACAGCTTCAACTCTCGATACCAGAGTTGCTTACGCAAGCGGCCAGCCTCAAAAACGTGCTCGTGCACGATTCCCCCATAGAAAACAATGGGGCTGTTTGAGCTGAAAAAAAAACCTAACACCTGCAAAAAAGCCGCGTTCAGCTCCTAACGCAGCCCCATTGTTTGCTATGCGGAAACACTTCCTACGTCTGCAACTAACACCCTAACATGTACCCCGAGTCTAAACACCCCTAACCTTACACTTATTAACCCCTAATCTGCCGCCCCCGCTATCGCTGACCCCTGCATATTATTATTAACCCCTAATCTGCTGCTCCGTAAACCGCCGCTACTTACATTATCCCTATGTACCCCTAATCTGCTGCCCTAACATCGCCGACCCCTATATTATATTTATTAACCCCTAATCTGCCCCCCACAACGTCGCCTCCACCTGCCTACACTTATTAACCCCTAATCTGCCGAGCGGACCTGAGCGCTACTATAATAAAGTTATTAACCCCTAATCCGCCTCACTAACCCTATAATAAATAGTATTAACCCCTAATCTGCCCTCCCTAACATCGCCGACACCTAACTTCAATTATTAACCCCTAATCTGCCGACTGGAGCTCACCGCTATTCTAATAAATGTATTAACCCCTAAAGTCTAACCCTAACACTAACACCCCCCCTAAGTTAAATATAATTTACATCTAACGAAATTAATTATCTCTTATTAAATAAATTATTCCTATTTAAAGCTAAATACTTACCTGTAAAATAAATCCTAATATAGCTACACTATAAATTATAATTATAATATAGCTATTTTAGGATTAATATTTATTTTACAGGTAACTGTAATTATTTTAACCAGGTACAATAGCTATTAAATAGTTAAGAACTATTTAATAGTTACCTAGTTAAAATAATAACAAAATTACCTGTAAAATAAATCCTAACCTAAGTTACAATTAAACCTAACACTACACTATCATTAAATTAATTAAATAAAATATCTACAATTACCTACAATTAAACCTAACACTACACTATCAATACATTAATTAAATACAATATCTACAAATAACTACAATGAAATAAACTAACTAAAGCACAAAAAATAAAAAAGAACTAAGTTACAAAAAATAAAAAAATATTTACAAACATAAGAAAAATATTACAACAATTTTAAACTAATTACACCTACTCTAAGCCCCCTAATAAAATAACAAAGACCCCCAAAATAAAAAAATGCCCTACCCTATTCTAAATTACTAAAGTTCAAAGCTCTTTTACCTTACCAGCCCTGAACAGGGCCCTTTGCGGGGCATGCCCCAAGAAGTTCAGCTCTTTTGCCTGTAAAAAAAAACATACAATACCCCCCCCCAACATTACAACCCACCACCCACATACCCCTAATCTAACCCAAACCCCCCTTAAATAAACCTAACACTAAGCCCCTGAAGATCATCCTACCTTGTCTTCACCTCACCGGGTATCACACCGATCCGTCCTGGCTCCGATATCTTCATCCAACCCAAGCGGGGGCTAGACATCCACTGAAGAAGTCCAGAAGAGGGTCCAAAGTCTTCATCCTATCCGGGAAGAAGAGTAGATCCGGACCGGCAACCATCATCTTCCAAGCGGCATCTTCTATCTTCATCCGATGAGGACCGGCTCCATCCTGAAGACCTCCACCGCGGACCCATCTTCATCCGGCGACGTCCAACTGAAGAATGACGGTTCCTTTAAGGGACGTCATCCAAGATGGCGTCCCTCGAATTCCGATTGGCTGATAGGATTCTATCAGCCAATCGGAATTAAGGTAGGAATATTCTGATTGGCTGATGGAATCAGCCAATCAGAATCAAGTTCAATCCGATTGGCTGATCCAATCAGCCAATCAGATTGAGCTCGCATTCTATTGGCTGTTCCGCGGTGGAGGTCTTCAGGATGGAGCCGGTCCTCATCGGATGAAGATAGAAGATGCCGCTTGGAAGATGATGGTTGCCGGTCCGGATCTACTCTTCTTCCCGGATAGGATGAAGACTTTGGACCCTCTTCTGGACTTCTTCAGTGGATGTCTAGCCCCCGCTTGGGTTGGATGAAGATATCGGAGCCAGGACGGATCGGTGTGATACAGGCAAAAGAGCTGAACTTCTTGGGGCATGCCCCGCAAAGGGCCCTGTTCAGGGCTGGTAAGGTAAAAGAGCTTTGAACTTTAGTAATTTAGAATAGGGTAGGGCATTTTTTTTATTTTGGGGGGCTTTGTTATTTTATTAGGGGGCTTAGAGTAGGTGTAATTAGTTTAAAATTGTTGTAATATTTTTCTTATGTTTGTAAATATTTTTTTATTTTTTGTAACTTAGTTCTTTTTTATTTTTTGTACTTTAGTTAGTTTATTTCATTGTAGTTATTTGTAGGTATTGTATTTAATTTATTTATTGATAGTGTAGTGTTAGGTTTAATTGTAGGTAATTGTAGGTATTTTATTTAATTAATTTATTGATAGTGTAGTGTTAGGTTTAATTGTAACTTAGGTTAGGATTTCTTTTACAGGTAAATTTGTAATTATTTTAACTATTTTAGCTATTAAATAGTTCTTAACTATTTAATAGCTATTGTACCTGGTTAAAATAAATACAAAGTTACCTGTAAAATAAATATTAATCCTAAAATAGCTATAATATAATTATAATTTATATTGTAGCTATATTAGGATTTATTTTACAGGTAAGTATTTAGCTTTAAATAGGAATAATTTATTTAATAAGAGTTAATTAATTTCGTTAGATTAAAATTATATTTAACTTAGGGGGTGTTAGTGTTAGGGTTAGACTTAGCTTTAGGGGTTAATACATTTATTAGAATAGCGGTGAGCTCCAGTCGGCAGATTAGGGGTTAATGTTTGAAGTTAGGTTTCGGCGATGTTAGGGAGGGCAGATTAGGGGTTAATACTATTTATTATAGGGTTAGTGAGGCGGATTAGGGGTTAATAACTTTATAATAATAGCGGTGCGGTCCGCTCGGCAGATTAGGGGTTAATAAGTGTAGGCAGGTGGAGGCGACGTTGAGGGGGGCAGATTAGGGGTTAATAAATATAATATAGGGGTCGGCGGTGTTAGGGGCAGCAGATTAGGGGTACATAGCTATAATGTAGCTGGCGGCTCTTTGCGGTCGGCAGATTAGGGGTTAATTATTGTAGGTAGCTGGCGGCGACGTTGTGGGGGGCAGATTAGGGGTTAATAAATATAATATAGGGGTCGGCGGTGTTAGGAGCAGCAGATTAGGGGTACATAAGGATAACGTAGTTGGCGGTCGGCAGATTAGGGGTTAAAAAAATTTAATCGAGTTGCGGCGATGTGGGGGGACCTCGGTTTAGGGGTACATAGGTAGTTTATGGGTGTTAGTGTACTTTAGAGTACAGTAGTTAAGAGCTTTATAAACCGGCGTTAGCCCAGAAAGCTCTTAACTACTGACTTTTTTCCTGCGGCTGGAGTTTTGTCGTTAGATTTCTAACGCTCACTTCAGACACGACTCTAAATACCGGAGTTAGAAAAATCCCATTGAAAAGATAGGATACGCAATTGACGTAAGGGGATCTGCGGTATGGAAAAGTCGCGGCTGAAAAGTGAGCGTTAGACCCTTTTTTGAGTGACTCCAAATACCGGAGGTAGCCTAAAACCAGCGTTAGGAGCCTCTAACGCTGGTTTTCACGGCTAACGCCAAACTCTAAATCTAGGCCAGAGGGTTTATTTTACAGGTAAGTATTTAGTTTTAAATAGGAATAATTTAGTTAATGATAGGAATTTTCTTTAGATTTATTGTAATTATATTTAAGTTAGGGTTAAACTTAGGTTTAGGGGTTAATAACTTTAATATAGTGGCGGCGATATTGGGGGCGGCGGACTAGGGGTTAATAAATAGTATGTAGGTGTCGGCGATGTTTTGGGCAGCAGATTAGAGGTTAATACATATAATGTAGGTGGCGGCGGTGTCCGGAGCGGCGGATTAGGGGTTAATAATTATAATGTAGGTGTCGGGGTGGCAGATTAGGGGTTAATAAAAATAATGTAGGTGTTGGCGATGTTGTGGGCAACAGATTAGGGGTTCATAAATATAATGTAGGTGGCGGCGGTATCCGGAGCAGCAGATTAGGGGTTACATTTTTTATTATAGTGTTTGCGATGCGGGAGGGCCTCGGTTTAGGGGTTAATAGGTAGTTTATGGGTGTTAGTGTACTTTTTAGCACTTTAGTTATGAGTTTTATGTTATGGCGTTGTACCATAAAACTCATAACTACTGACTTTTAAATGCTTTAGGACTCTTGACAGGGTAGGGTGTACCGCTCACTTTTTGGCCTCCCAGGACAGACTCGTAATATCAGCGCTATGGAAGTCCCATAAAAAAAAGACTTTACGAAGTTTACGTAAGTCGTTTTGCGGTAAGGCCAAAGAAGTGTGCGGTGACCCTAAACCTTCAAGACTCGTAATACCAGCGGGCGTAAAAAGCAGCGTTAGGACCTCTTAACGCTGCTTTTTTACCCTAATGCACAACTTGTAATCTAGCCGTTTGTTAGTATAAATAAATATAGTTTTTTGGGTCTGCACCGCCAATATTAGCTTACATTTTATAAAAAAAACAATTTACACCTGTTGAGCTAGTTAAATAGATATAACTGTTTTCCATATTTTGGTCAACATTAAGGACTTGTCCTGTAACCTGAACATATGCTCCAGGGTGTCTTTTGACATACAAAATTTATAGAATCAGTGATTATTGTAAGACATATTCACATACATCTCTGGCTAGGCGAGTCAGTTGTTGTGGGCAGCATACCATGTCGTTCACTCTTTCAGATGAACAATGGGAGGCTGAGCTCTCTGAAACTTTATCAAATAGTTTAAGTATTTGTTCCTTCGAAAATGGAGAACAACCAGTAAATATTAATCAATGTTTTAAAAGATATAGGAATTTACTGATAAAACAAGTTAAAATGAGAGCTGAAACTTCAAGTCTAGAGAATGATATCAAAAATAAAATTATCCCTCGAGGCCTACGCCTACACCTTGACCCTGGTACATGTCTAAGAGAAGAGGAAGGGGGAGACATATTTCTTGAAGAATGGAATGGCAGCCTCTCAGATTATTTCTTTATTTTGATGGGTAAAATGATTGATAGAAACAAGATTAGATTGGATAAAATCAGGAATGAGGTCGAACAAACTCTAAAGGAGGTTATACTGTTTGAAAAAGACAAAAATTTCATGAAATTAAATAATGATGTCAGAGAAATAATAACTAAGTTACAAACTGACATCAAATTAAGAAAGAGTCATAAGTTGACTCATGATCAAGATGATTTCAAGAAGAATAGAGTATACACATATTATACAGCCAAGAATTCTTATGACTCAGGGACTGATAATTCTGATATAGAAAGCGATGGAATGAGATAAAAAAAAATAAGAAAGGTTCAGCTCCAGACGTAGGGGAGGTAGGAAACGAAGAGAAAAAAGGAGGAGATACAAATTTACAAGAGAGGAGATACCATATAAGATTCAGCAGGACAGGGAATATGGGGCAATTTCAGATGAGAGGACAGAATTACAGAAGGAGACGAGGGAGACAGAGGGACTTTTGGAATCTGAAGTTAAAGAAGAATTTCAAAATATCAACTTGTCTTCAATTAAACTTAATTTGGCCCATATTAATCTCTTGAAAAAAGGCTTGTCCTTTTGTCCTAAAACACACTTAGACAAATTTGAATTTTTGAAGGACTTACATTATTTTGCAAGAAAGATCATATTGTCACAAATGTATAAAAAAAAGGAGCCTGTTGATGTCAACGTTTTGGGTAGTGAGGATAAGTTGGCAATTTCAAATTTAGAAAGTCTCTTAGATGAAAATGAGATTTCAAGTATGCCAGATTTATTGACAGTAGAAAAAGAACAACCTTTAAACTAATTTCAAATCTAAGTAATTATTTATGCCTCCCTTGTCAACTGTACCAGCAGTGCAATATTTTGTAAAACCAGTTGAGAAAGAAATTGAAAAAATTGCTAGTACAAGGATAATAAATGATAATCTCACAAAAGCAGAAAGAAGTGCTTTAAAAGACTAACACATAGATTTAGAGTTCTGCGTTAGCCGTCATTCCAGGCGATTCCAGGCTACCGCAGATCCCCTTACGCCAATTGCGTATCCTATCTTTTCAATGGGATCTGCCTAACGCTGGTATTTGGAGTCTTGGGAGAAGTGAGCGGTAGAGCCTCTACCGACAAGACTCCTAACAACATAGAAAGTCAGTAGTTAAGAGCTTTATGGGCTAACGCGTGAATATAAAGCTCTTAACTACTGTGCTACAAAGTACACTAACACCCATAAACTACCTATGTACCCCTAAACCGAGGCCCCCCACATCGCCGCCACTATAAAAAAAAATTAACCCCTAATCTGCCGACCGGACACCGCCGCCAGCTACATTATCCCTATGAACCCCTAATCTGCTGCCCCTAACACCGCCGACCCCTATATTATATTTATTAACCCCTAATCTGCCCCCCCCAACGTCGCCACTACCTAACTACACTTATTAACCCCTAATCTGCCAACCGGACCTCGCCACCACTATAATAAATGTATTAACCCCTAAACCGCCGCACTCCCACCTCGCAAACACTATAATAAATAGTATTAACCCCTAATTTGCCCTCCCTAACATCGCCGCCACCTACCTACAATTATTAACCCCTAATCTCCCGCCCGCACCATCGCCGCTACTATAATAAAGTTATTAACCCCTAAACCTAACTCTAACCCTAACACCCCCCTAACATAAATATAATTTATATTAAACTAAATAATATTCCTAAAATTAACTAAATTATTCCTATTTAAAACTAAATACTTACCTATAAAATAAACCCTAATATAGCTACAAATATAATTAATAATTACATTGTAGCTATTTTAGGATTTATATTTATTTTACAGGCAACTTTGTATTTATTTTAACTAGGTTATAGTTAATAACTATTTAATAGCTACCTAGTTAAAATAAATACAAAATTACATGTAAAATAAATCCTAACCTAAGTTACAATTAAACCTAACACTACACTATCATTAAATTAATTAAATAAATTACCTACAATTACCTAAAATAAAATACAATAAAATAAACTATTCTATAATACAAAAAAACAAACACTAAATTACAAAAAATAAAAAAGAATTACAAGCAGTTTAAACTAATTACACCTAATCTAAGCCCCCTAATAAAATAAAAAGCCCCCCAAAATAAAAAATTCCCTACCCTATTCTAAAATACAAAAGTAATCAGCTCTTTAACCAGCCCTTAAAAGGGCTTTTTGCGGGGCATTGCCCCAAAGTAATCGGCTCTTTTACGTGAAAATAAAAATACAATACCCCCCCAACATTACAACCCACCACCCACATACCCCTACTCTAACCCACCCAAACCCCCCTTAAATAAACCTATCGCTAACCCCCTGAAGATCATCCTACCTTGAGTCGTCTTCACTCAGCCGAGCCAAATTCTTCATCCAAGGTGCGCAGAGGAGGTCCTTCATCCGGTAGAAGTCTTCATCCAAGCGGGGCAAGAAGAGGTCCTCCATCCGGTAGAAGTGTTCATCCAGGCGGCGTCTTCAATCTTCATCCATCCGGAGCGGAGCGGAGCCATCTTCAAAAGAGCCGACACAGAGTCATCCTCTTCTACCGACGGACTAACAACGAATGAAGGTTCCTTTAAGGGACGTCATCCAAGATGGCGTCCCTTCAATTCCGATTGGCTGATAGGATTCTATCAGCCAATCGGAATTAAGGTAGGAATATTCTGATTGGCTGATGGAATCAGCCAATCAGAATCAAGTTCAATCCGATTGGCTGATCCAATCATTCTATCAGCCAATCGGAATTAAGGTAGAAAAAATCTGATTGGCTGATGCAATCAGCCAATCTTATTGAACTCGCATTCTATTGGCTGTTCTGATCAGCTAATCAGATTTTTTTCCAATCAACCAATCGTATTGAACTCGCATTCTATTGGCTGTTCCGATCAGCCAATCAGATTTTTTCTACCTTTATTCCGATTGGCTGATAGAATTCTATCAGCCAATCGGAATTGAAGGAACGCCATCTTGGATGGCGTCCCTTAAAGAAACCTTCATTTGTCGTTAGTCCGTCGGTTGAAGAGGATGGCTCCGCGTCGGTCCATTGAAGATGGCTCCGCTCCGGATGGATGAAGATTGAAGACGCCTCCAAGATGAACACTTCTACCGGATGGAGGACCTCTTCTTTGCCGCTTGGATGAAGAATTCGGCTCGGCTGGGTGAAGACGACTCAAGGTAGGGAGATCTTCATGGGGTTAGTGTTAGGTTTATTTAAGCGGGGTTTGGGTGGGTTAGAGTAGGGGTATGTGGGTGGTGGGTTGTAATGTTGGGGGGGGGGGTATTGTATTTTTATTTTCAGGTAAAAGAGCTGATTACTTTTGTAATTTAGAATAGGGTAGGGAATTTTTATTTTGGGGGCTTTTTTATTTTATTAGGGGGCTTAGATTAGGTGTAATTAGTTTAAACTGCTTGTAATTCTTTTTTATTTTTTGTAATTTAGTGTTTGATTTTTTTGTATTATAGAATAGTTTATTTTATTGTATTTATTGTATTTTATTTTAGGTAATTGTATGTAATTTATTTAATTTATTTATTTAATGATAGTGTAGTGTTAGGTGTATTCGTAATTTATAAAACTTATAGTTATAAAACGATATAAAACACCCTTGAACCATGAAAATGAAACCTCTTTTTTTTCCCCTCCCCCTTCACAGAAGAGTGCACTGCCACAACTGCAAAGGGCCACTCATGGGCCTATGAAGGCTATATAATGTAAGGGAGGGCAGTAATGCTAGATATGGCCGCTCTTGGGAGAAAGGGGGGGGGAGAAACGTGTCTGAGCTTTGGACTGTGTATTAACATTAACAGAAAATGTCTGATTAGGAAAAGATATCTCGTGGGCACATCATGAGGCACACAGGGGGAAAAATAATAAGACAAACAGACACTGAGCAATCTCACCTTACAAAAATTTAGGATTAAAGGAAGCATACATGCATAAATTATGCGCACATTGGGGTAGTCAAATCTTGCCCCCCAGGTACGGGCCCTATACCCGGACGGCAAGTGCAATGTAAAAATTAGAAGCTGAGAAGGACATTTGGAAAAAGGAAACTAAAACTGGCACTACACAAGGTTAAGTGAGAAGAGAATATAAATTCTGGTGCTGCCCCTTTAAATAACTATATTGGGAACAAGGAGGATAGGACAGATAAGGGGATTAGGTAGCACTCATACTCACTAATAGGTAATAGAAATTAAAACTTTTAAACTTTATTGTTACTTGTAAAAACCGGGATACACATCCCTGAAAACAGTTAGACTACCCACTACCATTAAACCACAAACAACTTTAAAAGCAAGAAAACTGCAAGTTACTCCTCTGTTTCCTGGCCGGGAACTGGAAACACTGGCGTCAGGTGACTGGAGTAACAATGCGGTATAGAACTCTAAAGTATATACAACAAACGCGTTTCGGCTTCAGGAGCCTTTGTCAATGTTTTAGGGTTCAGAATTGAATAAGCCGAGGCTCTCGCATTGCGCGGCTATTTATTTAATGCAGATTCAAACTGTTAGCCAATCCGATGGGAACAAGAAGACAACGCCTCACTCTGTATTAACGGGCAAATCATCTCCATCTATTCATATGATAGGAGTCCCTGGATTGGTTCTACGGTGAATACTGATAAAGTAGCATATGCAATGATTGGTTTACATATTACTGCGTAATTTGTGAAGGCACTTCTCTCAAATACAATTGGTTAATGTTTCGATGTCAAACAAAACTAATAATAAAGGGTTTAAAGATGCAAACTGCATTTACAACAGTAAACATACAGACCTCCAAAATATTAGAGTGTTATAGACGGAAGGTAATGAAACAAAAGGTCCCCAATCAAATGACTGTTAGCATATATGGAGTATTTCATAAGATTGAAAATAAAGGGAAGCAACTCATTAGCAGACGGTATATAGTGCACGATATAGTTTTAAAATCCCTTGCTGGGCTTTACTCACTATAAACTTGATCTCTGGCTGAAAATGAGTAGGAGAGCATTTAAGTATTATAAGATGATATATATATGTAAGTATAATACATACTCTTCCATAATATTCAAAATTTATTAATAAATCAGGGTTGTCCACACGGGTAACTAACCCACTGACTATCACTATCCCAAGTTCAATATTAATAAAAGTATGGTTATATTATTTACCACACTCAAGCTTCCAACTAACTCTGATAACGTCAATGTGTCAAATCCTCAAATTTAAACTCATTATTATCATATTTTCCTAGATAGCTTTAACAAGCCTAAATTAATGCATAAAAGTCATAAATCATTAAAGGGATCCTAATCAGGTCGACCCTGTACAAAATAGTTCCTTTAACTTATTAGAATGCATATCTATAGGCTTTGTTACACTTAAGCAGCAATCTAACATATATATGATATATCATGTGACCAAAATTTTTATTCTGTAGGTCACTATCGATGATTCTTAATAAATTGAGGGTTTATTTACAGACACATAAAAGATTGTAATGAGAGAATAAATTTGATACTTAAATATATACCCAGTAATTATTGTACTCATTCATACCATTAGGTATAACTGTATTAAGATGGAAAACCCATTTAGTTTCCATCCTTAGCAGTCTTTGTTCCATATCACCCCCCCCCCCCTTATTCCTGGTTTGAGCTTCTCTAATCCCCAACATTTCAAAGCATTGGTTTTCCCACTATGACATTGTAGGAAGTGCTTAGCTACACTTGTTATTGTTTTTTTATCCTCAACATCTTTGAGGGCTGTCCTTATGTTACTCAAATGCTCAGTAATACGTTTACCCAAGTTACGAGTCGTCATACCAACGTAATATAAATTGCAACTGCAAGATAAGCAGTAAATTACGTTTGTGGTTTGACAATTAATGTGTTCTTTAATGGTCCATGTATTATTAAATCTGTCCACTATTTTCTGTTTCTTAACCATATGCTGGCACACTTTACAGTGTCCACATCCTATAGATCCCTTGTATATAGGAGTTTTCTTAGCGTTCCTATCATAGTGACTAGTTATTAATCTGTCCTTGATATTGCTCGCTCTCCTATATGTAACCAACGGTCTATCTGGTAGCAATGGCTTTAATAGTGGGTCCTGGGTAAGGACATGCCAATGTTTGCGTAAAATGCTGGTAATATTATTACTTTGTGGCGAGAATGTGGTAATAGAACTAAGAGGGGTATTAGATTCTTTAGATTTTGGAGTTAGAAGTTCTCTTCTATCTTTCAGTAATGCCCGATTGTAAGCCTTGGCCAATAACTTTCTAGAGTACCCACGCTCTAGCAATCTTTGTCTCAGATCCCTTGCTGCGATCTTAAAATTCTCCACAGTACTACAGTTTCGTCTCAAACGTATGTATTCCCCCATTGGGAGACCTCTAATAGTTGCTGGATGATGATAACTATTAGCATATAGAATATTATTAGTAGAAGTTGGTTTCCTGTATGCCGATGTTTCTATTGAGTTATCATTTTTATGGATATACAGGTCCAAAAATTCTACTTTCGATTTTTCTATAGTAGATGTAAGGTAGAGCCCAAAGGGGTTATCGTTTAGAACCGTAATGAATTCTGTCAAGAGGTCTGGTGGTCCCTTCCATACGAAAAATATATCATCTATATATATATATATATATATATATCTGGACCAGTGGGAGACATATTGGGTAAGGTATTTAGATTTTCATTAAACACCACTGTCTCCTCCCACCAGCCCAGATATATATTTGCGTATGTTGGGGCACAAGCTGTGCCCATCGCTGTACCACAGGTTTGCAAATAGAATTTGTCATCAAATGTAAAGAAATTATGAGTGAGAAGGACCCCAAATGATTATCTGTTGTTCCCCTCCAAGCAATATATTAGCCCTCTTTACAAAATGGCCTATGAATAGGCTGGTTTTATTCTTTATATTTGGAGGCTTATAAAGTAGAGAGACTTTTAAATAATTTCTACTTGTAGAGGGTCTCATCATTAGGTGAGATATGTACTGTAGTAAGCAGGACTGTTAATAACAATATCTCTAATCCTCCATCCCACCCCAAAAAGTGCCGAACAACAGAAAACATATTAAATAACGATTAGAATAAAAAGTCTGTAATGTTAAGAGCTGCAACATTAAAAACTAACTCACAATAAGCTCATACTGTAGGAATAGCAGTGTAAGTGAAAATAAAAAAAAGGGAAAAAATGTTAATAGGAGCTAAAACTTCTAAACATAACCGTGAACACCTCCAACCACAGCGACCAGCGTGATAGTGAAAAGTCTCCTAGGCAGCCGCATGGCTCTGCCTGAATGAAAATTTCAATTAGCCTACGATTCGGCTACTTTCAAAATCTGGACACAGTCCCACAGTCACCAGACTCCGGAAGGCCACAAGGCCCAGTACAATGCCCCTAGATAGAGGTAAGAACCCTGTTGACCTCAGGAGTCCATCGCATGTTAAGTCACTTACTAGTTGCCCATGTTCTTTAACTCCTGTCCCATGGCTCAAGAATAAATCATCGTAGGATGCTTTAGGTACACGGAGCTGAGAAATCGTCGCCACATTATTTCTGCTTTCTTGTGCAGCCGGGTGTACACTGGCCTCCCGGTATTGAGCGCTGCTTGGGGTCATCTGTTGCACACTTTGTTTGTCTGAAGTAGATGCAGCGTCTTGTACCAGGGGCTTGTTAGGATTCTGTGTTTGCAGATTTTTACTCTCCGTGAGTCTCTGTTGCTCCTGTTGCCACCCGGTCAGCACGGCTTCTAAGTCCCTCTGTAATTCACTGAAATGTTGAAGCAGTGAAGACCGGACCTTCAGTGCCCAGTTGTCGATTGCCTCCATTACCTTTAGTCCACTCTGTGCCATTTACACACTATTTGTTGCACCTACCAAGTCCCCAGTCAGGTCATCCAGAGAAGTAGGGCTTATTGCTGTATATAGAGACGTTAGGCTTGTTATAATTCCTAATAGATCAGGAGGGATGGCGTAGATCCCTATATAGGCCGTAGTTCAAGTTTCCCAATTAGGTATTCATATTAAGATGTTTCATGCAATATTGGTATCAAAAGACACAGGAGTCTCTATACACGGCTGTTAATGACAAAGTTGCTCTCAATGTCGCTGATAGCTGAAGATATCCAACAGATTAATTAATTAAAGTGAGGAGCTCCCATATTTTCCTCCTTACACGGTTGCTGGCCAGACACGCCCCCCATGATCAATTTTGTATTTATTTTAACTAGGTAGCTATTAAATAGTTATTAACTATTTAATAGCTATTGTACCTAGTTAATTTTAGGAATATTATTTTGTTTAATTTAAATGATATTTATGTTAGGGGGGTGTTAGGGTTAGGGTTAGACTTAAAATAAATTTATTATAGTAGCGGCGACTTTGCGGGCGGGAGATTAGGGGTTAATAATTGTAGGTAGGTGGCGGCGATGTTAGGGAGGGCAGATTAGGGGTTAATAATATTTATTTTAGTGTTTGCAAGGCGGGAGTGCAGCGGTTTAGGGGTTAATACATTTATTATAGTGGTGGCGAGGTCCGGTCGGCAGACTAAGGGTTAATAAGTGTAGGTAAGGTAGCGGCGACTTTGGGGGGGGCAGATTAGGGGTTTATAAATATAGGGTTCGGCGGTGTTAGGGGCAGCAGATTAGGGGTTCATATGTATAATGTAGGTTGCAACGGTGTCCGGAGCGGCAGATTAGATGTTAATAGTATAATGCAGGTGTCAGCGATAGCGGGGGCGGCAGATTAGAGGTTAATAAGTGTAAGGTTAGGGGTGTTTAGACTCAGGGTTCATGTTAGCGTGTTAGGTGTAGACTTAGAGAGTGTTTCCCCATAGGAAACAATGGGGCTGCGTTAGGAGCTGAATGCTGCTTTTTTGCAGGTGTTAGGTTTTTTTTCAGCCCAAACTGCCCCATTGTTTCCTATGGGGATATCGTGCACGAGCACGTTTTGCCAGCTTACCGCTACCGTAAGCAACGCTGGTATTGAGGGTTGAAGTGGAGCTAAGTTAGGCTCAACGCACCCTTTTTTGAGCCTAACGCAGCCCCTCAGACAACTCTAAATACCAGCGTTGTTGGAAGGGTGCGTTGGCAAAAAAAGCAGCGTTAGCTACGCGGGTTTTTACAGACAAAACTCTAAATCTAGCGGTTAGAGAATGCACCAAATTTGATCATTAGATCAGCGGATAAAAGAGGGAATCTAGTCCTCTTAGATGAAAACAAATATGTATTAGAGGTGAAAAGACAATTACTAGACAGAAATCAGTATTTGAAACTACCCAACAATCCATTAAAAACTTTAGAATCCTCCCTATTTAAGATATTGAATGATGCTAAGAATGAAGGATTAATTGCGTTACAGGAGTTTAAATATTTATATCCATTACATCCAGTAATGACAGTATTTTATTGTATTCCGAAAATACATAAAAATCCAAAGAATCCTCCCGGAAGACAAATAATTGCCGGTATAGGCAGTTTAACTGAAAGGATAGGTAATTATGTGGATAATTTTTTGAAACCTTATCTAAATACCTTGCCATCCTTTGTTTTGGATACCTCTGACCTTCTACGAAAATTAGATGGAATTAGTGTTTCGCAAGAGACAATTTTGGTCTCATTGGATGTAGAAGGACTTTATTCCTCTATACCACACAACATTGGCTTAAAAGCTTGTAAACATTTTCTGGAAGGTCGGGGTAGACAATATGAAAGGCATACCAGTTTTGTTATTGAATTGATGAAATTTATTCTGGAAAATGTTTTTTCTTTTAATAAGAAAATATATAAGCAGGTTCGAGGAACAGCAATGGGATCAACTTGTGCTCCCACCTATGCATGTCTACACTTAGGTGCATGGGAAAATCAAGTAGTTCTTGAACAATTGAGCTATTATACAGGCAATTTCGTACAAATTTGGTTACGGTATGTGGACGACATACTCCTATTGTGGAATGGTACTGAAGACATTTTGTTAAAGTTCATAAGTGAGTTAAACCACAATGAGAGTAATATCGTCCTGACATACCAGTATGATTTGAAAGAAATAACTTTCTTGAATATCAGAATTAAAAAAGAAAGAGGGGTTTTAGTTACTGAGAATTATAGAAAGCCTATGACTACAAATAGCCTATTACAGGCTACGAGCCACCATCCTGAGAGTCTCAAGAGGGGAATCACGGTTGGACAGTTCCTAGGAGGAACTGCTCAACCAGATCTTCTTTTGAGAATCATGCTGAAGAAATGAAGAACAGATTTAGTGCATTAATAAAGCATATAAAAGGGTGAAAAAACAAAGGAGGGATGAGCTATTATATAATAAAACAGAAAAGGAAAAGGACAATAGACCTAGATTGGTGACTACATTTAATTGTCACTGGAGTACTTTGGAAGATATTGTAAAGAAAAATTGGAAGTTTCTGTTAGCTGACGAGAATTTAGCAGAAGAATTAGGAGAGGGACCAGTATTAGCAGCAAGAAGAGCCCCTAATCTTAAAGATAAATTAATACACAGCAATTTTGTGGCATCACCTACAAATTGGTTGTCAATAGTGATGTCGCAAACATAAAAATTTGGGTTGGCGAACGCGAACTTCCACAACTGTTCGCGAACGGGCGAACCGGGCAAACCGCCATAGACTTCAATAGGCAGGCAAATTTTAAAACCCACAGGGACTCTTTCTGGCCACAATAGTGATGGAAAAGTTGTTTCAAGGGGACTAACACCTGGACTGTGGCATGCCGGAGGGGGATCCATGGCAAAACTCCCATGGAAAATTACATAGTTGATGCAGAGTCTGGTTTTAAGCCATAAAGGGCATAAATCACCTAACATTCCTAAATTGTTTGGAATAACGTGCTTTAAAACATCAGGTATGATGTTGTATCGATCAGGTAGTGTAAGGGTTACGCCCGCTTCACAGTGACAGACCAAACTCCCCGTTTAAAGGGACAGTCTACACCAGAATTTTTATTGTTTTAAAAGATAGATAATCCCTTTATTACCCATTTCCCAGTTTTGCATAACTAACACATTTATAATAATATACTTTTATCCTCTGTGATTATCTTGTATCTAAGCCTCTGCAAACTGCCTCTTTTTTCAGTTCTATTGACAGACTTGCAGTCTAGCCAATCAGTGCCTGCTCCCAGATAACTTCTCGTGCACGAGCACAGTATTATCTATATGAAATACGTGAACTAACACCCTCTAGTGGTGAAAAACTGTTAAAATGCAATCTGAAAGAGGTGGGCTTCAAGGTCTAAGAAATTAGCATATGAACCTCCTAGGTTAAGCTTTCAACTAAGAATACCAAGAGAACAAAGCAAAATTGGTGATAAAAGTAAATTGGAAAATTGTTTAAAATTACATGCTCTATCTGAATCATGAAAGTTTATTTTGGCCTAGACTGTCCCTTTAACGCACCACAAACAACCGCAAACAGTCCATTTGCACAACCGCAAACTCCCCATTTGCACAAGGTTGGATACCAAGCTAGCCATGTCCCGTTCCTTGTCCTCACTGATGTCATTGAAGGTCTCTTCCTCCACCCAGCCACGTACAACACCAAGGGTCCCCGAAAGGTGACAACAAGCCCCTGGGACGCCTGCTGTGTTTGGTCTTCCACCGCCTCAAAGCCACCTTCCTCCTCTGACTCTTCTTCTTCAGACTCCTCTCTCTGCGTTGCCTCTCCCTACGTTATTATAAGGTGTGTTAAGTAGTACTATTAATATCAGTTTATTCCCTGTTACGTCCCCTATCAGGGGACGTGTATATGGCATCGATTTTAGGAACCAGGAGATGGAAAAAGATGCTTGTTCGGTCCTCCTACTTCAAATTTGGGGCACTGCGCGTGCAATCTAATGTGCCACCAGATAGGAGTGGTGTGTTAAGTAGTACTATTCTTATCAGTTTAATCCCTGTTACGTCCCCTATCAGGGGACGTGTATATGGCATCGATTTTAGGAACCAGGATATGGAAAAAGATGCTTGGTCGGTCCTCCTACTTCAAATTTGGGGCACTGCGCGTGCAATCTAATGTGCCACCAGATAGGAGTGGTGTGTTAAGTAGTACTATTCTTATCAGTTTAATCCCTGTTACGTCCATGTGTGTAATGCTGCATGACTGAGAAATATCCCTGTTATCTACATCCTCTGGCAATAATGGTTGCGCATCACTATCACTCATTTCTTCCAACTGATGTGTAAATAACTCCTCTGACAGATCAAGTGAAGCGGCTGTGGTGCTAGTGTTGGTGGTGGCGGCAGGCGGGCGAGTAGTAACTTGAGAGGTGCCCGAAGCTAAGCTGGAGGAGGATGGCTCGTCAAGGTTCCGAGCGGAAGCTGTAGAAGATTGGGTTTCCTGTGTTTGCCAGTCAACTATGTCCTCAGAACTGTTTGAGTTCGGGGTACATGGCCTCTGAACACTGGGCATTATTCTAGGGCCAAAGGGAATCACAGCACCACGAACACGACGGCCCCTGCGGGGTGGCCTGCCTCTGCCTGTCATTTTTTTTTCGATTAGTGGTACTATGCGTGCGAGCTACTGTGACAACAGATATGAGTGGCACTGTGCACTGGCAGAAGTTGGCAGAGTAGACGCTGTAGGCCTGACACACACGCTTGCAGACAACTAACTGCTATTCAATCTATTACAGTGTATTTTGTATGTTTTTTTTAAATGTACATTACTGTTACACCAGATATGAGTTGCACTGGGGTGACACTGTGCCCTGGCAGGCAGGCACTGAAATGCACACGTGTGAAGGAAACTGACTGATATTATTTAACACAGTCAAAAAAATGTTGTTTTTTTTTTAAATGTACACTACTTTTACATCAGATATGAGTTGCACTGGGGTGACACTGTGCCCTGGCAGGCACTGAAGCACACACGTGTGAAGGTAACTGACTGCTTTTATTTAACACAGTCAAAAAAGTTTTTTTTTTTTTTAAATGTACACTACTGTTACACCAGATATGAGTTTCACTGGGGTGACACTGTGCCCTGGCAGGCACTGAAACACACACGCGTGAAGGAAACTGACTGCTATTATTTAACACAGTCAAAAAAGTGTTGTTTTTTTTAAATGTACACTACTGTTACACCAGATATGAGTTGCACTGGGGTGACACTGTGCCCTGGCAGGCAGGCACTGAAATGCACAAGTGTGAAGGAAACTGACTGCTATTATTTAACACAGTCAAAAAAGTGTTGTTTTTTTTTTTAAATGTACACTACTGTTACACCAGATATGAGTTGCACTGGGGTGACACTGTGCCCTGGCAGGCAGGCACTGAAACGCACACTTGTGAAGGAAACTGACTGCTATTATTTAACACAGTCAAAAAAGTGTTGTTGTTTTTTAAATGTACACTACTGTTACACCAGATATGAGTTGCACTGGGGTGACACTGTGCCCTGGCATGCAGGTAGGCACTGAAATGCACACGTGTGAAGGAAACTGACTGCTATTATTTAACACAGTCAAAAAAGTGTTTTTTTTAAATGTACACTACTGTTACACCAGATATGAGTTGCACTGGGGTGACACTGTGCCCTGGCAGGCAGGTTCTGAAACGCACACGTTTGAAGGAAACTGACTGCTATTATTTAACACAGTCAGGGGACGTGTATATGGCATCGATTTTAGGAACCGGGAGATGGAAAAGATGCTTGGTCGGTCCTCCTACTTCAAATTTGGGGCACTGCGCGTGCAATCTAATGTGCCACCAGATAGGAGTGGTGTGTTAAGTAGTACTATTCTTATCAGTTTAATCCCTGTTACGTCCATGTGTGTAATGCTGCCTGACTGAGACATATCCCTGTTATCTACATCCTCTGGCAATAATGGTTGCGCATCACTATCACTCATTTCTTCCAACTGATGTGTAAATAACTCCTCTGACAGATCAAGTGAAGCAGCTGTGGTGCTAGTGTTGGTGGTGGCGGCAGGCGGACGAGTGGTAACTTGAGAAGTGCCCGAAGCTAAGCTGGAGGAGGATGGTGCGTCAAGGTTCCGAGCGGAAGCTGTAGAAGATTGGGTGTCCTGTGTTTGCCAGTCAACTATGTCCTCAGAACTGTTTGAGTTCGGGGTACGTGGCCTCTGAACACTGGGCATTATTCTAGGGCCAAAGGGAATCACAGCACCACGAACACGACGGCCCCTGCGGGGTGGCCTGCCTCTGCCTGTCACGTGTGAAGGAAACTGACTGCTATTATTTAATACAGTCAAAAAAGTGTTGGTTTTTTTTAAATGTACACTACTGTTACACCAGATATGAGTTGCACTGGGGTGACACTGTGCCCTGGCAGGCAGGCACTGAAATGCACAAGTGTGAAGGAAACTGACTGCTATTATTTAACACAGTCAAAAAAGTGTTGTTTTTTTTAAATGTACACTACTGTTACACCAGATTTGAGTTGCACTGGGGTGACACTGTGCCCTGGCAGGCAGGCACTGAAACGCACACGTGTGAAGGAAACTGACTGCTATTATTTAACACAGTCAAAAAAGTGTTGTTTTTTTTAAATGTACACTACTGTTACACCAGATATGAGTTGCACTGGGGTGACACTAGGCCCTGGCAGGCAGGCACTGAAATGCACAAGTGTGAAGGAAACTGACTGCTATTATTTAACACAGTCAAAAAAGTGTTGTTTTTTTTAAATGTACACTACTGTTACACCAGATTTGAGTTGCACTGGGGTGACACTGTGCCCTGGAAGGCCGGCACTGAAACGCACACGTGTGAAGGAAACTGACTGCTATTATTTAACACAGTCAAAAAAGTGTTTTTTTTTTAAATGTACACTACTGTTACACCAGATATGAGTTGCACTGGGGTGACACTGTGCCCTGGCAGGCAGGCACTGAAACGCACACGTGTGAAGGAAACTGACTGCTATTATTTAACACAGTCAAAAAAGTTTTTTTTTTTTTTTTAAATCTACACTACTGTTACACCAGATATGAGTGGTGTCACTGGGCAAGTGGGCACAGTATACGCTGTGAGCCTGACACACACGCTGGTAGGCAGGCAACTGCAATTAGATTACACAGGAAGAAAAAAAAAGCAGACTAATTTTTCTAGCCCTAAAAAGGGCTTTTTGGGGTGCTGTCCTTACAGCAGAGATCAGATGAGTCCTTCAGGACTGTAGTGGACACTGAATACACTAGCCTAGCTATCGATTTCCCTATTAAATCAGCAGCAGCTACACTGTCCCTCCTCTCACTAAGAATGCAGCTTCCGAATGAATCTAAAATGGATGCTGTCCAGGAGGTAGGAGGGTCTGGGAGGGAGGGTCTGCTGCTGATTGGCTGGAATGTGTCTGCTGACTCTGAGGTACAGGGTCAAAGTTTTACTCAGTGATGACGAATAGGGGGCGGATCGAACATCGCATATGTTTGCCCGCTGCGGCGAACGCGAACATGCTATGTTTGCCGGGAACTATTCGCCGGCGAACTATTCGCAACATCACTAGTTGTCAAGTGTTAAGGTTAAAGGAAATTTTCTGTGTGAAAAATGTGTAACTTGTAAATATATGGAAAGAACCAGACAATTTTCCACTAATCAAAGTAATATTTTTGATATCAAAAAAAGGGTTGTCAGGAGCACCAAATTCGTGAGTAAAATAAACTTTATTGAATTACAAAAGGGTAAACATAACCCCAGGGTAAGAGTCAAATTGAGAAAAATAGAAAAACAGTGAACAAAAAGGCTGACCGGTTTCGGCGTCTGCCTTAATCCTAGCCTGCTAGGAATAAGTGCATACATCCAAATGGACTTTGTTCCCCCGTTACTCTGATTTTAATATTTTTGATATTAGATACTTTTTCAACTGCAATAGTGAAGGTTTGGTTTACCTCTTGCACTGTTGTTGCCCAAAGTTCTATGTAGGAAAAACAATAAGAAAAGGCAAAGATCGAATTAGAGAACATAGAGATGATGTTAAAAATAAAGATATAGATAGTAGTGTGGCTAGACATTTTATGGAATTCCATCAAAGTAATCCAGAATCATTGAAATTCATAGGTATTGATAAGGGAATTGTAAATGGAAGAGGAGGTGATCAAGACAGATGCCTTCTAAGGAATGAATCCAGATGGATTTCTAGACTCCAAACCTTAGCTCCATTTGGGCTTAATGAAAAAATAGATTATTCCTGTTTCTTAGGTTGATATGGAAAGTAATGTTACAAGACGGAAAATATAAAGTAAAACTCAGACGGCTAGATTTGGAGTTTTGTCGGTAACGACCCGAAAAACTAACGCCCGCGTTTTACTGGCCGCACCATAAAAATAACTCTGGTATCGAGAGTCCACATAAAGGCTGCGTTAGGCTCCAAAAAAGGAGCGTAGAGCATTTTTAACGCAGCTTCAACGCTCGATACCAGAGTTGCTTACGGACGCGGCCAGCCTCAAAAACGTGCTCGTGCACGATTCTCCCATAGGAAACAATGGGGCTGTTTGAGCTGAAAAAAAAACAACACCTGCAAAAAAGCCGCGTTCAGCTCCTAACGCAGCCCATTGTTTGCTATGCGGTAACCCTTCCTACGTCTGCACTTAACACTCTAACATGTACCCCGAGTCTAAACACCCCTAGCATTACACTTATTAACCCCTATTCTGCCACCCCCGCTATCGCTGACCCCTGCATATTATTATTAACCCCTAATCTGCCGCTCCGTAAACCGCCGCTACTTACATTATCCCTATGTACCCCTAATCTGCTGCCCTAACATCGCCGACCCCTATATTATATTTATTAACCCCTAATCTGCCCCCCACAACGTCGCCTCCACCTGCCTACACTTATTAACCCCTAATCTGCCAACCGGACCGCACCGCTATTATAATAAAGTTATTAACCCCTAATCCGCCTCACTAACCCTATCATAAATAGTATTAACCCCTAATCTGCCCTCCCTAACATCGCCGACACCTAACTTAAATTATTAACCCCTAATCTGCCGACCGAATCTCGCTAAGTCTAACCCTAACACTAACACCCCCCTAAGTTAAATATAATTTAAATCTAACGAAATTAATTAACTCTTATTAAATAAATTATTCCTATTTAAAGCTAAATACTTACCTGTAAAATAAATCCTAATATAGCTACAATATAAATTATAATTATATTATAGCTATTTTAGGATTTATATTTATTTTACAGGTAACTTTGTATTTATTTTAACCAGGTACATAGTTAAAATAATTACAAATTTACCTGTAAAAGAAATCCTAACCTAAGTTACAAATAAACCTAACACTACACTATCAATAAATTAATTAAATAAACTACCTATCAGCCAATCAGATTGAGCTTGCATTCTATTGGCTGTTCCGATCAGCCAATAGAATGCGAGCTCAATCTGATTGGCTGATTGGATCAGCCAATCGGATTGAACTTGATTCTGATTGGCTGATTCCATCAGCCAATCAGAATATTCCTACCTTAATTCCGATTGGCTGATAGAATCCTATCAGCCAATCGGAATTCGAGGGACGCCATCTTGGATGACGTCATTTAAAGGAACCGTCATTCGTCGTTCAGTCGTCGGCCAGGATGGATGTTCCGCGGTGGAGGTCTTCAGGATGCTGCCGCTTCGCTCCGTATGGATGCCGCTTGGATGAAGACTTCAATCGGATGGAAGAACTCTTCTGCCCCGCTTGGATGAAGACTTCAGCCGGATCATGGACCTCTTCAGCCCCCCGCTTGGGCTTGGATCAGGACATCGGAGGAGCTCTTCTGGACCGATCGGTGAACCTGGTATGGTGAAGACAAGGTAGGATGATCTTCAGGGGCTTAGTGTTAGGTTTATTTAAGGGGGGTTTGGGTTAGATTAGGGTTATGTGGGTGGTGGGTTGTAATGTTGGGGGGCTTGGGTATTGTATGTTTTTTTTTACAGGCAAAAGAGCTGTATTTCTTGGGGCATGCCCCGCAAAGGGCCCTGTTCAGGGCTGGTAAGGTAAAAGAGCTTTGAACTGTAGTAATTTAGAATAGGGTAGGGCATTTTTTTATTTTGGGGGGCTTTGTTATTTTATTAGGGGGCTTAGAGTAGGTGTAATTAGTTTAAAATTGTTGTAATATTTTTATTATGTTTGTAAATATTTTTTTATTTTTTGTAACTTAGTTCTTTTTTATTTTTTGTACTTTAGCTAGTTTATTTAATTGTATTTATTTGTAGCAATTGTATTTAATTAATTTATTGATAGTGTAGTGTTAGGTTAATTGTAGGTAATTGTAGGTAGTTTATTTAATTAATTTATTGATAGTGTAGTGTTAGGTTTATTTGTAACTTAGGTTAGGATTTCTTTTACAGGTAAATTTGTAATTATTTTAACTATTTTAGCTATTAAATAGTTCTTAACTATTTAATAGCTATTGTACCTGGTTAAAATAAATACAAAGTTACCTGTAAAATAAATATAAATCCTAAAATAGCTATAATATAATTATAATTTATATTGTAGCTATATTAGGATTTATTTTACAGGTAAGTATTTAGCTTTAAATAGGAATAATTTATTTAATAAGAATTAATTAATTTCGTTAGATTTAAATTATATTTAATTTAGGGGGGTGTTAGTGTTAGGGTTAGACTTAGCTTTAGGGGTTAATACATTTATTAGAATAGCGGCGAGATTCGGTCGGCAGATTAGGGGTTAATAATTGAAGTTAGGTGTCGGCGATGTTAGGGAGGGCAGATTAGGGGTTAATACTATTTATTATAGGGTTAGTGAGGCGGATTAGGGGTTAATAACTTTATTATAATAGCGCTCAGGTCCGCTCGGCAGATTAGGGGTTAATAAGTGTAGGCAGGTGGAGGCGACGTTGTGGGGGGCAGATTAGGGGTTAATAAATATAATATAGGGGTCGGCGGTGTTAGGGGCAGCAGATTAGGGGTACATAGGGATAATGTAGTTGGCGGCGGCGTGCGGACGGCAGATTAGGGGTTAATAAGTGTAGGTAGCTGGCAGCGACGTTGTGGGGGGCAGATTAGGGGTTAATAAATATAATATAGGGGTCGGCGGTGTTAGGGGCAGCAGATTAGGGGTACATAGGGATAATGTAGCTGGCGGCGGCGTGCGGACGGCAGATTAGGGGTTAATAAGTGTAGGTAGCTGGCGGCGACGTTGTGGGGGGCAGATTAGGGGTTAATAAATATAATACAGGGGTTGGCGGTGTTAGGGGCAGCAGATTAGGGGTACTTAAGGATAACGTAGGTGGCGGTCGGCAGATTAGGGGTTAAAAAAATTTAATCGAGTGGCGGTGATGTGGGGGGACCTCGGTTTAGGGGTACATAGGTAGTTTATGGGTGTTAGTGTACTTTAGAGCACAGTTGTTAAGAGCTTTATAAACCGGCGTTAGCCCAGAAAGCTCTTAACTACTGACTTTTTTCCTGCGGCTGGAGTTTTGTCGTTAGATGTCTAACGCTCACTTCAGAAACGACTCTAAATACCGGAGTTAGAAAGATCCCATTGAAAAGATAGGATACGCAATTGACGTAAGGGGATCTGCGGTATGGAAAAGTCGCGGCTGAAAAGTGAGCGTTAGACCCTATTTTGAGTGACTCTAAATACCGGCGGTAGCCTAAAACCAGCGTTAGGAGCCTCTAACGCTGGTTTTCACGGCTACCGCCAAACTCCAAATCTAGGTCAGAGTATTTCTGTATAAAAAGGCTTTCTTTCTTTGAGTTTGGATAATTATTTTCAATTCATTATTATCACTTCCTAAAGTAATACTATGGAAAAAGTATGTACATTCTCTTTATAGTAATCTGTAAGATGTAACTAAAATGGGTAAAAGCCTTGTTATACAGATTGATGGATTAGGATAGAGAAGTCTACCTGAGTATCATTACAACATATATAAATTTTGAAAAAAGTTAACTATTTTCTTTAGAGAGTCTAAAGGGTTAAAAATGTAAAGTGTATTACATAGAACTGTAAGAAGTGTAAAACAGGCTTGAAGATAGAATTTATTTAAAATTCTGGCTCCGTAGGTTATTTATGTAAGTTGTTTAAAATGCAATCTAGAGGATTATACTTTATATGTATTAACGGCTAGATTTAGAGTTTTGCGGCCAAAGGGGTGAGTTAGCTATGCGTGTTTTCCCCCGCACCTTTTAAATAACGCTGGTATTTAGATTTCTCTGAAGGGCTGCGTTAGGCTCCAAAAAGGGAGCGTAGAGCATAATTTACCGCCACTTCAACTCTCAATACCAGCGTTGCTTACGGTAGCGGCCAGCTTGAAAAACATGCTCGTGCACAATTCCCCCATAGGAAACAATGGGGCAGTTTGAGCTGCAGAAAAGCAGCGTTAAGCTCCTAACGCAGCCCCATTGTTTCCTATGGAGAAACATTTCCTAAGTCTGCACCTATCACTCTAACATGTACCCCGAGTCTAAACACCCCTAACCTTACACTTATTAACCCCTAATCTGCCACCCCCGCTATCGCTGACCCCTGCATATTATTATTAACCCCTAATCTGCCGCTCCGTACACCACCGCCACCTACATTATACCTATGTACCCCTAATCTGCTGCCCCTAACATCGCCGACCCCTATATTATATTTATTAACCCCTAATCTGCCCCCCCCAACATCGCCGCTACCTTACCTACACTTATTAACCCCTAATCTGCCGACCGGACCTCGCCGCCACTATAATAAATGTATTAACCCCTAAACCGCCTCACTCCCGCCTCGCAAACCCTATAATAAATAGTATTAACCCCTAATCTGCCCTCC
Organism: Bombina bombina; assembly: GCF_027579735.1. Classification (NCBI taxonomy): domain Eukaryota; kingdom Metazoa; phylum Chordata; class Amphibia; order Anura; family Bombinatoridae; genus Bombina; species Bombina bombina. The sequence goes on along the minus strand of NW_026510805.1, from coordinate 38,830 downwards.
CTAACTTCGCCGACACCTAACTTCAACTATTAACCCCTAATCTGCCGACCGGACCTCGCCGCTACTCTAATAAATGTATTAACCCCTAAAGCTAAGTTTAACCCTAACCCTAACACCCCCTAAATTAAATATAATTTTAATCTAACAAAATAAATTATTTCTTATTAAATAAATTAATCCTATTTAAAGCTAAATACTTACCTGTAAAATAAACCCTAATATAGCTACAATATAACAAATTATTATATTGTAGCTATTTTAGCATTTATATTTATTTTACAGGCAACTTTGTATTTATTTTAACTAGGTACAATAGCTATTAAATAGTTATTTACTATTTAATAGCTACCTAGTTAAAATAATTACAAAATTACCTGTAAAATAAATCCTAACCTAAGTTACAATTAAACCTAACACTACACTATCAATAAATTAATTAACTAAACTACCTACAATTACCTACAATTAAATCAACTAAACTAAATTACAAAAAAAAAAAAGATTACAAGAATTTTAAACTAATTACTCCTACTCTAAGCCCCTTAAAAAAATAACAAAGCCCCCCAAAATAAAAAAATGCCCTACCCTATTCTAAAATAAAAAGTTAACAGCTCTATTACCTTACCAGCCCTTAAAAGGGCTTTTTGCGGGGCATGCCCCAAATAAATCAGCTCTTTTGCCTGTAAAAAAAACCATACAATACCCCCCCAACATTACAACCCACCACCCACATACCCCTACTCTAACCCACCCAAACCCCCCTTAAAAAACCTAACACTAAGCCCCTGAAGATCTCCCTACCTTGTATTCACCCAGCCGGGTATCACCGATCCGTCCAGAAGAGGGTCCGAAGTCTTCATCCTATCCGGCCAGAAGAGGTCCTCCAGAGGGTCGGAAGTCTTCATCCATGCGGCATCTTCTATATTCTTCCATCCGGAGCTGAGCGGGTCCATCTTGAAGCAGCCGACGTGGAGCCATCCTTCCTCACCGAAGGACTAACAACGAATAAAGGTTCCTTTAAATGACGTCATCCAAGATGGCATCCCTCAAATTCAGGATTCTATCAGCCAATCGGAATTAAGGTAGGAAAAATCTGATTGGCTGATTGAATCAGCCAATCAGATTAAAGTTCAATCGAATTGGCTGATCCAATCAGCCAATCAGATTGAGCTTGCATTCTATTGGCTGATCGGAACAGCCAATAGAATGTGAGCTCAATCTGATTGGCTGATCCAATCAGCCAATCGGATTGAACTTGAATCTGATTGGCTGATTCAATCAGCCAATCAGATTTTTCCTACCTTAATTCTGATTGGCTGATAGAATCCTATCAGCCAATCGGAATTCGAGGGACGCCATCTTGGATGACGTCATTTAAAGGAACCTTCATTCGTCGTTAGTCCGTTGGTGAGGAAGGATGGCTCCGCGTCGGCTGCTTCAAGATGGACCCGCTCCGCTCCGGATGGAAGAAGATAGAAGATGCCGCATGGATGAAGACTTCGGACCCTCTGGAGGACCTCTTCTGGCCGGATAGGATGAAGACTTTGGACCCTCTGGAGGACCTCTTCTGGCCGTATAGGATGAAGACTTCGGACCCTCTTCTGGACGGATCAGTGATACCCGGCTGAATGCAGAGCATAAGGCCGACTGCACAGCATAAAGCCGACTGCACAGCATAAGGCCGACTGCACAGCATAAAGCCGACTGCACAGCATAAGGCCAACTGCACAGCATAAGGCCGACTGCACAGCATAAGACCACTTGCACAGCATAAGGCTGACTGCCCAGCATAAGGCCACTTGCACAGCATAAGACCGACTGCACAGCATAAAACCGACTGCACAGCATAAGGCCGACTGTACAGCATAAGGCCGACTGTACAGCACAAGACCAACTGCACAGCATAAGGCCGACTGTACAGCATAAGACCGACTGCACAGCATAAGACTGACTTCACAGCATAAGGATGACTGCACAGCATAAGGCCGACTGTACAGCATAAAACCAACTGCACAGCATAAGATCGACTGCACAGCATAAGACTGACTGCACAGCATAAAACCGGCTGCACAGCATAAAACCAACTGCACAGCATAAGGATGACTGCACAGCATAAGGCCGACAGCACAACATAAGACCTACTGCACAGCATAAGCATAAGGATGACTGCACAGCATAAGGCCGACTGTACAGCATAAGACCGACTGCACAGCATAAGACCGACTGCACAGCATAAGGATGACTGCACAGCATAAGGCCGACTGTACAGCATAAAACCAACTGCACATCATAAGACCGACTGCACAGCATAAGACTGACTGCACAGCATAAAACCGGCTGCACAGCATAAAACCAACTGCACAGCATAAGGATGACTGCACAGCATAAGGCCGACAGCACAGCATAAGACCTACTGCACAGCATAAGCATAAGGATGACTGCACAGCATAAGGTCGACTGCACAGCATAAGGCAGACTGCACAGCATAAGGCCGACTGCACAGCATAAGACTGACTGCACAGCATAAGGAAGACTGCACTTACATCTATATCACTGAGTTTCTATGCTTTTAAAGACTGACTTTGTTTCAGACCAGGGGGCCTATCTATCAAGCTCTGTATGGAGCTTGATGCCCGTGTTTCTGGCGAGCCTGCAGGCTTGCCAGAAATAGCAGTTATGAAGCAGCGGTCACAAAGACCGCTGCTCCATAAACTGTCCGCATGCTATGAGCAGGTGGACAGACATCGCCGGAAATCAACCCGATCGAGTACGATCGGGTTGATTGACACCCCCCTGCTGGCGGCCCATTGGCCGTGAGTCTGCAGGGGGCGGCGTTGCACCAGCAGCTCTTGTGAGCTGCTGGTGCAATGCTGAATACGCCAAGCGTATTGCTCGCCGTATTCAGCGAGGTCTGGCGGACCTGATCCGCACTGTCAGATCAGGTCCGCCAGACTTTCTTAAATAGGGGCCTATGTTACTATTAGTTTTTATGTAAAACCTTTTGTAAAGATAAAAACAACCTTCCTTGTCTCATTATGTATCAGTCGGCTTTGCCCTTCATTAGTTAAATATCTTGGTGCCCTATAGTCTCCGGAATCGTTGCCGTGTAGTAGGAAATCATGGATAAAACCATAGAAAAAACACATAGAAAAAACACAAAGCCAACATTTCCCACTGTAAATGCACAGCATAAAGCCGACTGCACAGCATAAAGCTAACTGCACAGCATAAGACCGACTGCACAGCATAAGGCCGACTGCACAGCATAAGGCCGAATGCAGAGCATAAGGCCGACTGCACAGCATAAAGCCGACTGCACAGCATAAGGCCGACTGCACAGCATAAAGCCGACTGCACAGCATAAGGCCGACTGCACAGCATAAGGCCGACTGCACAGCATAAAGCTGACTGCACAGCATAAGACCGACTGCACAGCATAAGGCCACTTGCACAGCATAAGGCCGACTGCACATCATAAAGCTGACTGCACAGCATAAGGCTGACTGAACAGCATAAGGCCACTTGCACAGCATAAGGCCGACTGCCCAGCATAAGGCCACTTGCACAGCATAAAGCTGACTGTACAGCATAAGGCCACTTACACAGCATAAGGCCGACTGCACAGCATAAGGCCGACTGCACAGCATAAGGCCGACTGCCCAGCATAAGGCCACTTGCACAGCATAAGACCGACTGCACAGCATAAGACCACTTGCACAGCATAAGGCTGACTGCCCAGCATAAGGCCACTTGCACAGCATAAGACCGACTGCACAGCATAAAACCGACTGCACAGCATAAGGCCGACTGCACAGCATAAGGCCGACTGTACAGCATAAGGCCGACTGTACAGCACAAGACCAACTGCACAGCATAAGGCTGACTGCACAGCATAAGGCCGACTGTACAGCATAAGACCGACTGCACAGCATAAGACCGACTGCACAGCATAAGGATGACTGCACAGCATAAGGCCGATTGTACAGCATAAAACCAACTGCACAGCATAAGACCGACTGCACAGCATAAGACTGACTGCACAGCATAAAACTGGGTGCACAGCATAAAACCAACTGCACAGCATAAGGATGACTGCACAGCATAAGGCCGACAGCACAGCATAAGACCTACTGCACAGAATAAGCATAAGGATGACTGCACAGCATAAGGCCGACTGCACAGCATAAGGCAGACTGCACAGCATAAGGCCGACTGCACAGCATAAGACTGACTGCACAGCATAAGGATGACTGCACTTACATCTATATCACTGAGTTTCTATGCTTTTAAAGACTGACTTTGTTTCAGACCAGGGGGCCTATCTATCAAGCTCTGTATGGAGCTTGATGCCCGTGTTTCTGGCGAACCTGCAGGCTCGCCAGAAACAGCAGTTATGAAGCAGCGGTCACAAAGACCGCTGCTCCATAACCTGTCCGCCTGCTCTGAGCAGGTGGAAATACATCGCCGGAATTCAACCCAATCGAGTACGATCGGGTTGATTGACACCCCCCTGCTGGCGGCCCATTGGCCGCGAGTCTGCAGGGGGCGGCGTTGCACCAGCAGCACGTGTGAGCTGCGGGTGCAATGCTGAATACGCCAAGCATATTGCTCGCCGTATTCAGCGAGGTCTGGCGGACTTGATCTGCACTGTCAGATCAGGTCCGCCAGACTTTCTTAAATAGGGGCCTATGTTACTATTAGTTTTTATGTAAAACCTTTTGTAAAGATAAAAACAACCTTCCTTGTCTCATTATGTATCAGTCGGCTTTGCCCTTCATTAGTTAAATATCTTGGTGCCCTATAGTCTCCGGAATCGTTGCCGTGCAGTAGGAAATCATGGATAAAACCATAGAAAAAACACATAGAAAAAACACAAAGCCAACATTTCCCACTGTAAATGCACAGCATAAAGCCGACTGCACAGCATAAAGCTAACTGCACAGCATAAGACCGACTGCACAGCATAAGGCCGACTGCACAGCATAAGGCCGAATGCAGAGCATAAGGCCGACTGCACAGCATAAAGCCGACTGCACAGCATAAGGCCGACTGCACAGCATAAAGCCGACTGCACAGCATAAGGCCGACTGCACAGCATAAGGCCGACTGCACAGCATAAAGCTGACTGCACAGCATAAGACCGACTGCACAGCATAAGGCCACTTGCACAGCATAAGGCCGACTGCACATCATAAAGCTGACTGCACAGCATAAGGCTGACTGAACAGCATAAGGCCACTTGCACAGCATAAGGCCGACTGCCCAGCATAAGGCCACTTGCACAGCATAAAGCTGACTGTACAGCATAAGGCCACTTACACAGCATAAGGCCGACTGCACAGCATAAGGCCACTTGCACAGCATAAGGCCGACTGCCCAGCATAAGGCCACTTGCACAGCATAAGACCGACTGCACAGCATAAGACCACTTGCACAGCATAAGGCTGACTGCCCAGCATAAGGCCACTTGCACAGCATAAGACCGACTGCACAGCATAAAACCGACTGCACAGCATAAGGCCGACTGCACAGCATAAGGCCGACTGTACAGCATAAGGCCGACTGTACAGCACAAGACCAACTGCACAGCATAAGGCTGACTGCACAGCATAAGGCCGACTGTACAGCATAAGACCGACTGCACAGCATAAGACCGACTGCACAGCATAAGGATGACTGCACAGCATAAGGCCGATTGTACAGCATAAAACCAACTGCACAGCATAAGACCGACTGCACAGCATAAGACTGACTGCACAGCATAAAACTGGGTGCACAGCATAAAACCAACTGCACAGCATAAGGATGACTGCACAGCATAAGGCCGACAGCACAGCATAAGACCTACTGCACAGAATAAGCATAAGGATGACTGCACAGCATAAGGCCGACTGCACAGCATAAGGCAGACTGCACAGCATAAGGCCGACTGCACAGCATAAGACTGACTGCACAGCATAAGGATGACTGCACTTACATCTATATCACTGAGTTTCTATGCTTTTAAAGACTGACTTTGTTTCAGACCAGGGGGCCTATCTATCAAGCTCTGTATGGAGCTTGATGCCCGTGTTTCTGGCGAACCTGCAGGCTCGCCAGAAACAGCAGTTATGAAGCAGCGGTCACAAAGACCGCTGCTCCATAACCTGTCCGCCTGCTCTGAGCAGGTGGAAATACATCGCCGGAATTCAACCCAATCGAGTACGATCGGGTTGATTGACACCCCCCTGCTGGCGGCCCATTGGCCGCGAGTCTGCAGGGGGCGGCGTTGCACCAGCAGCACTTGTGAGCTGCTGGTGCAATGCTGAATACGCCAAGCATATTGCTCGCCGTATTCAGCGAGGTCTGGCGGACTTGATCTGCACTGTCAGATCAGGTCCGCCAGACTTTCTTAAATAGGGGCCTATGTTACTATTAGTTTTTATGTAAAACCTTTTGTAAAGATAAAAACAACCTTCCTTGTCTCATTATGTATCAGTCGGCTTTGCCCTTCATTAGTTAAATATCTTGGTGCCCTATAGTCTCCGGAATCGTTGCCGTGCAGTAGGAAATCATGGATAAAACCATAGAAAAAACACAAAGCCAACATTTCCCACTGTAAATGCTCCTTTAATCACTTTATGTTATTTTCCAGAATTGAAGCGCACAATCTACCTCATTTTTTTGCAATGGAAAGTGCTCTGTGATGTTTGTGCAGAGAGGCAGCTCATTAGGATTCAGACCACGAGCCCCACACAGGTCTCTCCCTGTACAAGACAAGGCAGTTTTATGTAACGGGACCCCGGCTGCCAAGTGCTCACGCTGCTGTCCCCTGAGCACTGCTGACTTCAATACTTGACATAGCCGGAGCCAGCCAAGGATCTGAAAGACGGACTTGTAACAAGCCCCCCTTGATGGGCTGAGCTCATTTAAAACAAAAACAAATGTTGTATTGCAAGGTTGTTTGATAAATTATCCATGTAAAAGCTCCAAACCCATGTTCTCTGGTAGATTCTGTAACTTACTGGCATGATTTGAGATATCAGCGTTGACGTTATTTATTAAGGAAAGCCAAACAGTGCAAATTTACTTAACCTTTTAAAGCTGTTATGGCGTTTTATTCCGTCCTTACCACGCTGAGCTTTAGCGCCCTTAGGACAGAATAAAACGTCCTAGCCGTTTGGCTGTCCTAAAGCCAACAGCGCTTCCTCGATCTGATCGCGCTCTGGAGGGCATGCCTAGCGTCATAGGGAAGCCCCCCTGACCGATCCCATAACTGAAATCTTGCGATTACATGCACGATCGTGGGATTTCAATTTGTCTACATCAGAACGTTGTTCCATGGTAGACAAATTTACCCTGTCACGAAAGGGTAAATGTGGGTGCAAATCCTAATTATGCTGTCTTGTTTCTACTAGAACGGGCCACAAAACAGTTACCCAAAACATGCCACAAAACAGTTACCCAAAACATGCCACAAAACAGTTACTCAAAGCATGCCACAAAACAGTTACCCAAAACATGCCACAAAACAGTTACCCAAAACATGTCACAAAACAGTTACCCAGAACATGCCACAAAATACAATGTTACCCAGAACATGCCACAAAACACAATGTTACCCAGAACATGCCACAAAACACAATGTTACCCAGAACATGCCACAAAACACAATGTTACCCAGAACATGCCACAAAACACAATGTTACCCAGAACATGCCACAAAACACAATGTTACCCAAAACATGGCACAAGATACAGTGGGCTAGATTACAATTGGCTTGCTAACATTAGGCGTGATATTGCAACAAGTGAGTGCTCTTTTGGAAGAGACCTTGACGTGGTACCTGGGCTTGTCCCATTTGACCAGATGTGGTAACTAACTCTTCCATTTTTGCTTTTAATCTTAGCTGAGAGCTTGTGAGTGCTGGACTTTCTCTGTGTGCTGTGTGTATATTTATATATACTGTGTATGTATATATATATATATATATATATATATATATATATGATATATACATATGTCTAAATATATGTATGTATATAGTAAGTTGGACAGGCAGAGATAGATAGATAGAGGTATGTGTATATACAGATATATATATATATATATATATATATATATATATATATATATATATATATATATATATATATATATATATATATATGAATATATATTTAAAAATACAAAGACATTGGAATGTAAAATATTTACAGCAAATACACAGTAAAACACATTAAAACTGAATAAAATTATTTCTTGTATTTTCAGTTATTTGAGTGAAAAAGGGTTCCAAAGTGTGTGTGTATATATATATATATATTTACAACAAATAACAATAACTTCAGGCTTGCGCTCACTGGACTTTTAAATTCTTTTACTTGTGCTGTGACATTTCGTGGGTACAGCTCCCCTTCCTCAGACAAAGTGATATAATTGTGATACAACTTTTATAACAAACAATACAAATAACTCCCTCCCCCTCAATAAAAAACCCGCCTACATGATGTCATGATAACCTCTTTGTGTATGTACATCTCAGTGTATAATAAAATGTGAATTTAAATACATAACATATTTCTCATATGAAGTTTTAAGGAAACAGTCGGCTAGATTACGAGTTTTGCGTTAGAGGCTATGCGGTGCTATAAAGAGCAGTTTATGCTCACCGCTCACTTACAGACAGCGCTGGTATTACGGGTTTTTATAAACCCGTCATTAAAAGACTAGAAGTGAGTGTTGAGCAAAATTTTGCTCATTACTGCACTCCAATACCAGCACTGCTTAAGTCAGCGGTGAGCTGGTGTAACGTGCTCGTGCACGATTTCCCCATAGGAATAGACGGGGATAGCCGGATGAAAAAAAGTGTAACACCTGCAAAAAAGCAGCGTTTAGCTCCTAATGCAGCCCCATTGATTGCTATGGGGAAATAAAATGTATGTCTAGTGTCTACACTTAACACCCTAACATGAACCCCGAGTCTAAACACCCCTAATCTTACACTTATTAACCCCTAATATGCCACCCCCGACATCGCTGACACCTGCATTATATTATTAACCCCTAATCTGCCGCTCTGGACACCGCCACCACCTACATTATACTTATGAACCCCTAATCTGCTGCCCCCAACATCGCAGACATCTACATTATATTTTTTTAACCCCTAATCTGCCTCCCCCAAATGTAGACGCAACCTACCTACACTTATTAAACCCTAATCTGCCGCCCCCAACGTCGCCACCACTATAATAAACATATTAACCCCTAAACCTAAGTCTAACCCTAACCCCCCCTAACTTAAATATAATTTAAATAAATCTAAATAAAATTACTATAATTAACTAAATTATTCCTATTTAAAACTAAATACTTACCTATAAAATAAACCCTAAGCTAGCTACAATATAACTAATAATTACATTGTATCTAGTTTAGGGTTTATTTTTATTTTACAGGCAAGTTTGTATTTATTTTAACTAGGTAGAATAGTTACTAAATAGTTATTAACTATTTAATAAACTACCTAGCTAAAATAAATACAAAAGTACCTGTAAAATAAAATCTAACCTAAGTTACAATTACACCTAACACTACACTATAATTAAATTAATTCCCTAAATTAAATACAATTAAATAAAATTAGCTAAAGTACAAAAAAAACTCACTAAATTACAGAAAATAATAAACAAATTACAAGATTTTTAAACTAATTACACCTAATCTAATCCCCCTAACAAAATAAAAAAGCCCCCCAAAATAAAAAAAAAGCCCTGCCCTACACTAAATTACAAATAGCCCTTAAAAGGGCCTTTTGCGGGGCATTGCCCCAAAGTAATCCGCTCTTTTACCTGTAAAAAAAAATGACAAATCCCCCCAACATTAAAACCCCCCACCCACACAACCAACCCTACTGTAAAACCCACCCAATACCCCCTTAAAAAAACCTAACACTAACCCCTTGAAGATCACCTTACCGGGAGAAGTCTTCATCCAACCGGGCCGAAGTCCTCAATGAATCCGGCAGAAGTGGTCCTCCAGACGGGCAGAAGTGGTCCTCCAGACGGGCAGAAGTCTTCATTCAGACGGCATCTTCTATCTTCATCCATCCGGCGTGGAGCGGGTCCATCTTCAAGACATCCGACGCGGAGCATCCTCTTCTTTCCACGGCGACTGACGAATGAAGGTACCTTTAAGTGGAACAGCCAATAGAATGCCAGCTCAATCCTATTGGCTGATTGGATCAGCCAATAGGATTGAACTTCAATCCTATTGGCTGATTGCATCAGCCAATAGGATTTTTCCTACCTTAATTCCGATTGGCTGATAGAATTCTATCAGCCAATCGGAATCTAAGGGACGCCATCTTGGATGACTTCACTTTAAGGAACCTTCATTCTTCAGTCGCCATGGAAAGAAGAGGATGCTCCACGTCGGATGTCTTGAAGATGGACCCACTCCGCGCCGGATGGATGAAGATAGGAGATGCCGTCTGAATGAAGACTTCTGCCCGTCTGGAGGACCACTTCTGCCCGTCTGGAGGACCACTTCTGCCAGATTCGTTGAGGACTTCGGCCCAGTTGGATGAAGACTTCTCCCGGTAAGGTGATCTTCAAGGGGTTAGTGTTAGGTTTTTTTAAGGGGGTATTGGGTGGGTTTTAGAGTAGGGTTGGTTGTGTGGGTGGTGGGTTTTAATGTTGGGGGGATTTGTAATTTTTTTTACAGGTAAAAGAGCTGATTACTTTGGGGCAATGCCCCGCAAAAGGCCCTTTAAAGGGCTATTTGTAATTTAGTGTAGGGTAGGCCTTTTTTATTTGGGGGGGGCTTTTTTATTTTGTTAGGGGGATTAGATTAGGTGTAATTAGTTTAAACATCTTGTAATTTGTTTATTATTTTCTGTAATTTAGTGTTTTTTTGTTGTACTAATTTTATTTAATTGTATTTAGTTTAGTTAATTAATTTAATTATAGTGTAGTGTTAGGTGTTAGTGTAACTTAGGTTAGGTTTTATTTTACAGGTAAATTTGTCTTTATTTTAGCTAGGTAGTTTATTAAATAGTTAATAACTTTTTAATAACTATTCTACCTAGTTAAAATAAATACAAACTTGCCTGTAAAATAAAAATAAACCCTAAGATAGGTACAATGTAACTATTAATTATATTGTAGCTAACTTAGGGTTTATTTTACAGGTAAGTATTTAGTTTTAAATAGGAATAATTTAGTTAATTATAGTAATTTTATTTAGATTTATTTAAATTATATTTAAGTTAGGGGGGGTTAGGGTTAGACTTAGATTTAGGGGTTAATAACTTTAGTATAGTGGCGGCGACGTTGGGGGCGGCAGATTAGGGGTTAATAAATGTAGGTAGGTGTCGGCAATGTTAGGGACGGAAGATTAGGGGTTAATAATATTTAACTAATGTTTGCGAGGCGGGAGTGCGGCGGTTTAGGGGGTTAATATATTTATTATAGTGGCGGCGGTGTCCGGTTTGGCAGATTAGGGGTTAAACATTTTATTTTAGTGTTTGCGATGTGGGAGGGCCTCGGTTTAGGGGTTAATAGGTAGTTTATGGGTGTTAGTTTACTTTTTAGCACTTTAGTTAAGAGTTTTATGCTACGGCGTTGTAGTGTAAAACTCTTAACTACTGACTTTAAAATGCGGTACCAGTCTTGACAGGAGAAGGTCTACCGCTCACTTTTTGTCAGACTTGTAATACCGGCGCTATGCAAGTCCCATTGAAAAAAGAGGATACGCAATTTACGTAAGTGGATTTGCGGTATTTCCAAGTCTGGCCAAAAAAGTGAGCGGTACAGCTGTACCTGCAAGACTCATAATACTAGCGGGCATTTAAAAGCAGCATTAGGACCGGCCAACGCTGCTTTATAAGCCTAACGCAAAACTCCTAAACTAGGTAAGTGTGTGGTTACATCAAACCACCCATTGGGGTCTATCTATCAAGCTCCAAACGGAGCTTGACGGCCCGTGTTTCTGGTGAGTCTTCAGACTCGCCAGAAACACAAGCTATGCAGCAGCGGTCACAAAGACCGCTGCTCCATAACCCTGTCCGCCTGCTCTGAGTGAGTGTCAACTTGATTCTTCCCAGGGTGGGTAAGAGTCATCTACCTCTAGTGGGTCAGGGTTGGGGTCTGAGAATGATAGGTCCCTGGGCTTGCATACAACAGGGCATCAGAGGATGTACAGGATGCTAAGAAAAATGAGTAAAGCAAAGTATGGGGGTGGTAGTGTGGGCTTTCCGGCTTAGGCGCCTCGACCCCCAGGGGTGCAGGTAGGCTCACCACAGACTGTGGACAGAAAGGCGGCATTGCACAGTGATACATATTTGTGTAAGGTGCATAGTCTGCATGCCCACCTGAAGTCTAAAATGGTGAGAAGAATACAGGACGGTAAGTATATATATATATATATATAGAGAGAGAGAGAGAGAGAGAGAGAGAGAGATAGAAAATAACTTATTGTGTAAACCATTCACAAATCTAAACAAGTCAGAAGCCTTGCTTTAAACCCAGAAACTCTCTGACAACACTGTTTCCAATGCAGCAAAGGAATCTGGGTAAGATATGCAAATGAGGTTCACAATGACTCACCTTTTTACTTTTAGCCTGCTTTTTAAGACAGGCTTCCCTTTATGCCATAGCACTGCTGCATTACACAGCTTTAATGCTTAGCTAGGGTTAGTACAGTGATTTAGACCAATCCCAGGACAGCTGTTTCGTGGTTATTGCCACTCATCAGCTGGGAGTAGGTTAAATCACTGCTTGGTAAAGTTCATTTCTGGGGGAAATTCAACAACAATTAAAATTATTTTAATTGTTGTTTTATATATATATATATATATATATATATATATATATATACAACTATATATTTGAGTTATTCGCTGAGGTGCATAGACTCAAGCAAATGGCTGAGGATGGGATGGGCCTGAAGAAATTTAAGAGGCCCGATACGTTTTAGGAATGGCATTGTTGCTTCAGAGTGTACGCTACGTGCCTTTTGGAAAGGTACCCAGAGCAGGGCACGGCTCTGTTTAATTATGCAGACACAATTGATGCCATCTAGAGGAAAAACGCAAATGGACCCGGAAGGATTATGATGTGATCTACAGGAAAAAGGTGGGTAACCCATTGCTTGATTTTGGCACCTTAGATCTTCACCTTTGGGCTCATCTTGACCCTGAAAGGATGCCATGGCAGCTCTTGCGATTTCGCCGGTGGGTGTGTGCTGGCGCTTCCAAGAGAAATCATGTGATAGAGGTGCAGCCTGCACGTTCAAGTATGTGTGCAAATGCTGAAATGGTCAGCACCCCGGTGTCGACTGCTCTAAAAAACAAGAGCACCAAGCTGAACAGTTTGGGCCTAAAGGAAATGCTTCAGGTAAGGGCGGACACACTACTTAAGGTCCTCACTATTGGTAAGTGGTTGAGCAGGTACCCAAACAGGGCAGCTGCTGTTTTGTTGGATTCTGGCCTCCGTTATGGCTTCACTATCCCAGTAGTGGGCCAGGTGCTGGTGTCTAGAATTAAGAGGAACCTGAAGTTGGCTTCTCAGTTCCCGGAGGAGGAGCAGGAGAAATTAGGTAAGGAGGTGGCTTTGGGCAGGTTTGCCTATTTCCAGGACTTTCCAGACTTGCCTATTCAGGACTTGGTGATATCCCCGTTAGGAGTGGTTCCTAAAAAGGAGATGGGTAAGTTCAGACTGATACAGCACCTATCCTATACTAAAGGGCACTCAGTGATAAATGCTATCCCTCTGGAAATGGGTTCTCTATATCTTGGGTTGCTCCATATCTTGTGCCTACTTCGAGGCATTCAGCTCTTTCCTACACTGGGCAGTAGCTTCAGCCTCAGGAAATAACAGGATCGCCCATCACTTGGACGATTTCCTGTTGGTAGGAGCTCCCAGTACAAAGGAATGTGCCTCTTTGATGTACGTCATAAGGTTTCCGATGGCTAGGTTTGTGGTCCCTTTAGGAGAGGATAAGACGGGTAATGTTCCTGGGTATTGAGATAGACTCGGTAGCAATGGAATGCAGGTTACCTAAGGATAAGGTCTGTAGAATGTTGGTAACCGTTAGGGCAATTGCCTCACGGCTAGATTTAGAGTTTGGCGTTAGCCGTCAAAACCAGCGTTAGAGGCTCCTAACGCTGGTTTTGGGCTACCGCTGGTATTTAGAGTCAGTCAGGAAAGGGTCTAACGCTCACTTTCCAGCCGCGACTTTTCAATACCGCAGATCCCCCTACACCATTTGCGTATCCTATCTTTTCAATGGGATCTTTCTAACGCCGGTATTTAGAGTCTTGGCTGAAGTGAGCGTTAGAAATCTAACGACAAAACTCCAGCCGCAGAAAAAAGTCAGTAGTTAAGAGCTTTCTGGGCTAACGCCGGTTCATAAAGCTCTTAAAGGGACAGTTAACACCAGAATTTTTGTTGTTTTAAAAGATAGATAATCCTTTTATTACCCATTCCCCAGTTTTTGCACAGCCACAATGGTTATATTAATATACTTTTTACCTCTGTGATTAACTTGTATCTAAGCATCTTCTGACAAACCCCTGATCACATGACTGACTATTTATTATCTATTGACTTTCATTTTAGCCAATTAGTGCAGTGTCTGCCACAATCCACGGGCATGCTTACAATGTTATCTATAGGGTTTACCTGAACTAGCTCTCCCCTGCTGTGAAAAGCAAATACAAAGCATGTGATTAGAGGCGGCCTTCAAGGGCTTAGAAATTATCATATGAGCCTTCCTAGGTCTAGCTTTCAAGTAAGAATACCAAAAGAACAAAGAAAAATTGGTGATAAAAGTAAATTGGAAAGTTGTTTAAAATTACATGCCCTATTTGAAACATGAAAGTTTTTTTTGGACTTGACTGTCCCTTTAACTACTGTGCTCTAAAGTACACTAACACCCATAAACTACCTATGTACCCCTAAACCAAGGCCCCCCCACATCGCCGCCACTCTATTAAAAATTTTTAACCCCTAATCTGCCGACCGCACACCGCCGCCAGCTACCTTATCCCTATGTACCCCTAATCTGCTGCCCCTAACACCGCCGACCCCTATATTATATTTATTAACCCCTAATCTGCCGCCCCCAACGTCGCCTCCACCTACCTACAATTATTAACCCCTAATCTGCCGACCGGACCTCACTGCCACTATAATAAATGTATTAACCCCTAATCCGCCTCACTCCCGCCTCAATAACCCTATAATAAATAGTATTAACCCCTAATCTGCCCTCCCTAACATCGCTGACACCTAACTTCAAGTATTAACCCCTAATCTGCCGACCGGACCTCACCGCTACTCTAATAAATTTTTTAACCCCTAAAGCTAATTCTAACCCTAACACTAACACCCCACTAAGTTAAATATAATTTAAATCTAACTAAATAAATTAACTCTTATTAAATAAATTATTCCTATTTAAAGCTAAATATTTACCCTTAAAATAAACCCTAATATAGCTACAATATAAATTATAATTATATTGTAGCTATTTTAGGATTAATATTTATTTTACAGGCAACTTTGTATTTATTTTAACCAGGTACAATAGCTATTAAATAGTTAATAACTATTTAATAGCTACCTAGTTAAAATAATTACAAAATTACCTGTAAAATAAATCCTAACCTAAGTTACAATTAAACCTAACACTACACTATCAATAAATTAATTAAATAAAATACCTACAATTATCTACAATTAAACCTAACACTACACTATCAATAAATTAATTAAATACAATACCTACAAATAAATACAATGAAATAAACTAACTAAAGTACAAAAAATAAAAAAGAACTAAGTTACAAAAAATAAAAAAATATTTACAAACATTAGAAAAATATTACAACAATTTTAAACTAATTACACCTACTCTAAGCCCCCTAATAAAATAACAAAGCCCCCCATAGAAAAGCTCTTTTACCTTACCAGCCCTTAAAAGGGCCCTTTGCGGCGCATGCCCCAAAGAATTCAGCTCTTTTGCCTGTAAAAAAAACCCATACAATACCCCCCCAACATTACAACCCACCACCCACATACCCCTAATCTAACCCAAACCCCCCTTAAATAAACCTAACACTAAGCCCCTGAAGATCTCCCTACCTTGTCTTCACCACACCGGGTCCCGATCGGTCCAGAAGAGCCTCCAAAGTCTTGATCCAAGCCCAAGCGGGGGCTGAAGAGTGACGTCCATCCTCCGGCTGAAGTCTTGATCCAAGCGGCGGCTAAAGAATTCCATCTTCGGGCAGAAGTCTTCATCCTATCCGGGCAGAAGAGTAGATCCGGACCGGCAAACATCTTCATCCAAGCCGCATCTTCTATGTTCTTCCATCCGATGACGAGCGGCTCCATCTTGAAGACCTCCGGCGCGGATCCATCCTCTTCTTCCGACGACTAGACGACGAATGAAGGTTCCTTTAAGGGATGTCATCCAAGATGGCGTCCCTCGAATTCCAATTGGCTGATAGGATTCTATCAGCCAATCGGAATTAAGGTAGGAAAATTCTAATTGGCTGATGGAATCAGTCAATCAGATTCAAGTTCAATCCGATTGGCTGATCCGATCAGCCAATCAGATTGAGCTTGCATTCTATTGGCTGATCAGAACTTGGGCTTGGATGAAGACTTCGGAGGCTCTTCTGGACCGATCGGGACCCGGTGTGGTGAAGACAAGTTAGGGAGATCTTCAGGGGCTTAGTGTTAGGTTTATTTAAGGGGGGTTTGGGTTACATTAGGGGTATGTGGGTGGTGGGTTGTAATGTTGGGGGGGTATTGTATGGGTTTTTTTTACAGGCAAAAGAGCTGAATTCTTTGGGGCATGACCCGCAAAGGGCCCTTTTAAGGGCTGGTAAGGTAAAAGAGCTTTTCTATTTTAATTTTAGAATAGGGTAGGGCATTTTTTTTTTTATTTTGGGGGGCTTTGTTATTTTATTAGGGGGCTTAGAATAGGTGTAATTAGTTTAAAATTGTTGTAATATTTTTCTAATGTTTGTAAATATTTTTTTATTTTTTGTAACTTAGTTCTTTTTTATTTTTTGTACTTTAGTTAGTTTATTTAATTGTATTTATTTGTAGGTATTTGTATGTAATTAATTTATTGATAGTGTAGTGTTAGGTTTAATTGTAGATAATTGTAGGTATTTTATTTAATTAATTTATTGATAGTGTAGTATTAGGTTTAATTGTACCTGGTTAGGATTTATTTTACAGGTAATTTTTGTAATTATTTTAACTAGGTAGCCATTAAATAGTTATTAACTATTTAATAGCTATTGTACCTGGTTAAAATAATTACAAAGTTGCCTGTAAAATAAATATTAATCCTAAAATAGCTACAATATAATTATAATTTATATTGTAGCTATATTAGGGTTTATTTTACAGGTAAGTATTTAGCTTTAAATAGGAATAATTTATTTAATAAGAGTTAATTTATTTTGTTAGATTTAAATTATATTTAACTTAGGGGGGTGTTAGTGTTAGGGTTAGACTTAGCTTTAGGGGTTAATACATTTATTAGAGTAGCGGTGAGGTCCGGTCGGCAGATTAGGGGTTAATACTTGAAGTTAGGTGTCGGCGATGCTAGGGAGGGCAGATTAGGGGTTAATACTATTTATTATAGGGTTATTGAGGCGGGAGTGAGGCGGATTAGGGGTTAATAACTTTATTATAGTAGCGGTGAGGTCCGGTCGGCAGATTAGGGGTTAATAATTGTAGGTAGGTAGCGGCGACGTTGGGGGCGGCAGATTAGGTGTTAATAAATATAATATAGGGGTCAGCGGGGGTTAGGGGCAGCAGATTAGGGGTACATAGGTATAATGTAGGTTGCGGCGGTGTACGGAGCGGCAGATTAGGGGTTAATAATAATAATATGCAGGGGTCAGCGATAGCGGGGGCGGCAGATTAGGGGTTAATAAGTGTAAGGTTAGGGGTGTTTTTCGACTCGGGGTTTATGTTAAGGTGTTAGGTGCAGACGTAGGAAGTGTTTCCCCATAGGAAACAATGGGGCTGCGTTAGGAGCTGGACGCTGCTTTTTTGCAGGTGTTAGGTTTTTTTTCAGCTTAAAATGCCCCATTGTTTTCTATGGGGGAATCGTGCACGAGCACGTTTTTGAAGCTGGCCGCGTCCGTAAGCACCGCTGGTATTGAGAGTTGCAGTGGCGGTAAATTATGCTCTACGCTCCCTTTTTGGAGCCTAACGCAGCCATTCTGTGAACTCTAAGGGGCCCATTTATCAAAGGGCTTGGCGGACCTGATCCGACACTGCGGATCAGGTCCGCAAGACCTCGCTAAATGCGGAGAGCAATACGCTCTCCGCATTTAACATTGCACCAGCAGCTCACAAGAGCTGCTGGTGCAACGCCGCCCCCTGCTGACTCGCGGCCGCCAGCAGGGAGGTGTCAATCAACCCGATCATATTCGATCGGGTTGATTTCCGGCGATTTCTGTCCGCCTGCTCAGAGCAGGCGGACAGGGTTATGGAGCAGCGGTCTTTAGACCGCTGCTTCATAACTTGTGTTTCTGGCGAGTCTGAAGACTTGCCAGAAACACGGCCCTTCAAGCTCCATACGGAGCTTGATAAATGGGCCTGCAAATACCAGCGGTATTTAAAAGGTGTGGGGAAAAAAAGCCAGCGTTAGCTACGGTTGTCGTTACCGACAAAACTCTAAATCTAGGCGTCAGTGTCCTTGTGTTCACTGAAAGAGTTGCAATCACTCCTAGGTCATCTAAACTTTGCGTGGAGAATAATCCCGTGGTGCAGGATTTTTCCGGAAAAGATTGGAGAAACAGCTAGGGGGTGGTATGAATGCAACTTCACGCATCAGAGTCACAAGGGATTTAGTGGCAGACCTACAGGTATGGGAGAGGTTCCTACAGGACTTTAATGGAATATGCATGTGGAGAGGCGATCCGGTGTCAAATCAGACATTGCACCTTTTCAAAGATGCGGCTGGAGCATCTGATTATGGTGCATATTTTGACAGAGCATGAAGCGCGGAACAATGGCCGCCTGAATGGGCGGAGACAGGACTCACGCACAACTTATGCTTCCTGGAATTATTTCCAAATGTTGGGGCTGTTGAACTATGGGGCCACGTTTTTCACAACCGGGCTGTGATTTTCTGGACGGACAATCTCAGCGTGGTTTTTGCCATTAATAGACTTTCAGCCTCATCGCCTGTGGTGGTGCACTACTTGGGGCACTTGGTGTTGAGATGCCTGTAGTTGAATATTGACTTTAGGGCTAGCCATGTACCTGGAGTGCAGAATATAGTTGCAGATGCATTGTCTCGCTTTGAGTGGGAGGCTTTCACGGCCGCAGCTCCAGCCACGGCTGCTAATGGTCTTCCTTGCCCCTCCTTTTTGTGGCAGATGGCGAAGGATTGCAACGGCTGATTCCCCTAATCCGTGCATCCCTGGCACTGGCTACTTGGATGGCTTATGTGAGGTACTGGAGCGAATAGGTGAGTTTTTGCGACCACCATGGATTTCCTTCATGTGAGGGTGAACAACGCTTACTACTACAGTGGTAAGCAGGTGACAAAGGGGGCAGTGGTTTCCAGGCTTTCTGCCATTGCTTTCTGTTGCAGACTGTACGCTTTCTAGGACGCGTCAAGTACCCTCTTCATCTGGCAGATAGTGCAAGGCTAGAGGCGTTTGGAAGTCCCATGTAGAGACAGCAGGGAGCAGGGAGTTGGTCCTGCCTTCTAAAGCAGCTGTAAGAGGGGGCATAATCACGTTAGGGTGGTGAATGATTCGGTTATTCTGTTTATCCCGAGGTTTAAGACAGACCAAGAAGGACACGGGGCCTGGCTTTCCCTCCCAGGGCAACCAGGGGTGGCCTGCTTTCCATTGCAGTTGGTATCCTTCTACATGGATGTACGACCAGGAGAATCTTCCAGGTTTCTGATTCATGTGCACGGGGACCCGTTGACACCGTTTCAATTCAGAAAAATATTGGGGAGAGTGGCTCAACGGCTGGTCTCAACTCTTTGCGCATTGCACCACATTCATTAAGGGTAGGGGCGGCCACAACAGCAGCGAAATTCGGTTGGTCCTCAGACCATATTCGCTCATTGGGGCACTGGAGATCACAGTGGTATAGATCTTACGTCAGGCCATTGCACTCATAGTGGTAAAGGTGGTAAGCAATGATGGGGTTACCCAAATGGTATGGTTTGGCGAAGGAGGGCAAGGGGTCTGGCTATGTAAGCTTGAAGTCAGGTCCATTATGGCCGAACTCTAATTGTTGTATCTTTTACAGGCACACGTCCAGGTCCTGTTCGGGTGTGGATCGTTGGTCATTCCTATGTACACTGGGCTTCAATTTGAGCTGCGATTATGCCAGGAGGACAACAGCTAGGATTCCCATCATCCACGGCTGTGATACATTGGTTAGGGCGCAGGGGTTTGTCCTAGGCAGATCTCTCTCCCGGCATTGCTGCAGGACGCTGCTAGGCGGTGAGAAAAAACCCACATCCTGATCTTGCATGCAGGCGGCAACGATGAAGGGGCCATCCCTACATTGGATTTGATCAGAGCAATGCAGGCGGATCTTTGGAAGTTTGAACTCTGGTTTCCAGGTGTACGAATTTGGTGGTCGAATGTGATCCCTAGGTTAAGGTGGAGACACATGTTGTGTATTTGAAATGCAAGAAGGTTTGCAAGAAAAAAGCAGATTGCCAAACTCTAGTAATATATATAAGAATGAGAAAGAAAAAAATGTGTTCAAATTGTCATATTCATGCTAAATAACTTATATATATTACTAGAGTTTGGCAATTTGCTTTTTTTCTTTCAAACCTTCTTGCATTTCAAGTACATAACTATGTATATTTATTGCCCATAACTCTAAAATTCTAGCGTGAGCTAATTTCAGCACATAAAAATTAATCCTTGAATTTTGATCATAAAACAATATCATCCCTCATCCATGCTGTGTCATAAGGCAGCTTTTCAAGTCCGGAAAAAGATTAATAGGGACTTGAGGAAGCTAGAAAGGGACCTTGAGGGTTTTATAATTGAGCATGGGAACATTTCAGCAGCCCATAAAGGTTTATACAGGCAGGATGGGGTTCATTTAGAACCGGCAGGAGTTGACCTATTCCTTCAGAATATCAGGCAGGCGTTACTCTTTGTAGTGAGGTGGCGGCAAGAGCCTGTACCTTTTAATTTGCAGGTCTGTCTCTTGTGGCGGGTGGTCAGGATCACGGCTGCAGGCTGTAAGGAGGTTTGAGTGACGGCCATTGCAGTCAGGGTGACGTTCCCAGGCTCTGTAGCTTGGGGTTGCTCTGACTGGTTGGCGACGGGTCGAGAACTCCCTTAGATATAAAGATGCGTCGAGCTATCTCTTCCTTGGTCTGCAGCAGTGACCCCTGTTCATTTTCTAGAAGGGGTTATATAATTAGTTATCTAGGCCCCAATTGCCGCCACCCGTGTTTGCCTGTCGTTTAGCAGTTCCCATTGCTGGGCAATAATAAATACAAAATAACTGAACCAAATAGCAGGATGAGCAAGAGATTAGTGTGGCATGGAAATCACTCAGTATGGTAAATGGTGAGTATTAATTCAATGTAACACAGTCAATGTATGAAGCAAGTAAAAAAGTTCCAGATTAAATCGGAAACTTCTCCTTCATGTGGATACTGTTTGCTGTTGCCATCGAATGTCCACAATGGCAATGGGGAAAGTGAACCTCTTGTGCAATTATGGAAAACAGTACCTGCCAAACAATATCTGTAATTATAAGCCGGCTCAGTGCACTCACCGATCTGTCCTTCCGAAGTCCAGGCTCCGTCACAGATGCTGTCGCTCGACCGCCCCACACCTCAACTGCTGTTTGTTTATCCTTCGTACTCCAGTCGTACTTGTGAAGACCAGGCTTCGTCACAGTGGGTCCCGGTGAAAGGACGCTGCACCGATGTGCAGCCACTAGCTTCTGTAGAGCCGTCAAAACCGGAAATGACCACAATATTCTGTGAACCAATGGGAGAACTGGAAACAGGAGGTGCGTCCGTGGGCCTGTGCGTCTGAGCCAATGCTAGTCTCCAGATATCGATGCTGTGAATCCTCTCACCAAACAGCCGACTCCACGGCTTGCCACTTAGGAAGTGTTGCTGCTCTTTAGGGCATAGAAATCCAACCAGAGAAAAGGAGCAATGAGCAGCAACAATGAAGTAAAATAAAACGTAGCTTTTATTGAAGCATAGGCATTAAAAGTTCATGGAGGTGCAAAAGATACAAGTGGAAAATTACAGTATACGCGTTTCGGCGTTGTGCCGTAATCACTACTGATTACAGCACAACGCCAAAACGCGTATACTGTCATTTTCCACTTGTATCTTTTGCACCTCCATGAACTTTTAATGCCTATGCTTCAATAAAAGCTACGTTTTATTTTACTTCATTGTTGCTGCTCATTGCTCCTTTTCTCTGGTTGAATAATAAATACAACCCACGGGTCTTTCACCCACCTATTGTGTTTAGTCTTTATTAACCAGAAGTTATTTTTGTTTAGCTGTTAAGCTAAGTTATTGAGTTATTATTTCATTATATGTTATGGTCAGCCACTCAAGAAAAGTAGGGCATTTAATCCCTTAAAGGGACACTAAACCCAATTTTTTCTTTTGGGATTCAGTTAGAGAATGCAAAATGAAAAAGAAGTGATCTAAGCTAAGGAGCCAGCCAATGTTTGCTTCAGAACCCTGGACAGCACTTGTTTATTGGCCGGTGAATTTATTCACCAATCAGCAGGAACAACCCAGGTTGTTCACAAAAAATGGGCCGACATCTAAACTTACATTCTTGCTTTTCAAATAAAGATACCCAGAGAATGAAGAACATTTGATAATAGGAGTAAATTAGAAAGTCGCTTAAAATTACATGCTCTATCTGAATCGCGAAAGAAAAAATTTGAGTTCAGTGTCCCTTTAAGAAAGTGCAGGGCGCCTAGCCTGGAGCGTAGCTAAGGGTTGGTTGAGTGAGTGCTGATGCTGTGTGTGTATTGTTACAATGTTGCATTGCGTTGGGAGGGGTTTACTTACCAGTTATATGGGATGTACAGGGAGTCAACTTCCTCTTTGTTCCTGTGGATCCATGGAAGTTCTTTCCCCACCCTCCCTTCCCTGTTGATCAATGTTATGTTTTATTGTATAGGCAGCAATCAATCCATTTAGTGTCTCTTTATGAGACTCAGTAGGTGGTGAAAAAAACCTCTCAAAGGGGAGGTAAATAGAGATTATTAGGTCTCTTATAATATCCTAAAAGGGGTAAACCTAAGTATCCTCAAATAGGCAGTGCCTAATACCCAAATATAATTATTCAAGATAATAAAAGGGAAAGAACAGAAGGTATTATGAAGCACACTTTATATAAGAGACTTATCTCAAATAAAACATGGACCGAGAGGACAGCTATAACTAATACAATTTAAAATGCAACTTTTTTTTAATTTTTTTAAAGATTTTTATTGAGGTTCTGCAAATACATAACAATAAACAAACAAAGTTCCGCAGCATATATGCATAAGGTACAATAATATTTGGTTAGCATTAACATTCGGGAAGAGTGTATTGAATTACAATGTACAGGATAACCTATAATTAGTAAGACAATATAGTACTACTGTACAAACACTAAACACCCATTACAGTTGTTAAATGTTCAGCAGTCATCATAATAGGAACATCATAAAATGATTTAGTCATTACAATCAGAGATACAAAGACTACATACTATAGGCTACCATAGTGCGGTAGGACAGGACAATTCTATGCATCAAACTACTACCGAACTAGAGAAGTGGAACCTCGTTTAATTTTTTATATAGGATAAAGAAAGAAATACACCTCTAATGATTTAACAGGCCACTCATGGACCCACATAGACTAAATGTTTAAGAAGAGGTGTTCTAATGTAACACATGGTCACTCTTGGACCTTAATATAATAATGAAATTGATTCCCCCAACTTGGAAAAGAACGGCCACTATTGGACCGTTAATGACTGAGTGTGATGGGGAAGGGGAGTATAAAAGAAAGAATGTAAAGGCCACTGTTGGGCCCAGTTTCAGACACAGGCATACAAAATGATAGGGGAACCATCAATATAGGCACGTTAAGTTAGCCATATAGGGCAGGGGTTGAAGTGTCATGTAACTATAGAGCACTACAGGGAGGTACATAGCCATGGATAAGTATCTGCTTCTCTCTAGTCTTCCATTATTAGTACGGGTGTAAATGCACTAATGTGCTGTCCTATATAACTCGCAGCTCTACTTAGCACAATGGCTTTTTATCAAGGGGACTATATTGACTGCTATTTATACCTGTAATATATATCTGCACTATGGTAAGGATTCTATGGAATTATAGGGAAATGCAACTTAAAAGAAGTGGTAAACATAAACATTAACCATTGTATTAAGCAACTTAGTTAAAGCATTACATGGAACAGTGAACTTGCATGGAGCAAGTTAGCTAGATCATTTGATTGTATTGCACATGTAGTTATACCATGGGTCAAAACTCTACATTACCATTGCTATTTAATACAATTTGACTTAGTGTAAACAAGTGGTATGATTGCTATCTTTAGAAAGAACAATTTGGACAAAGCATATAGAAACACCAAGGTTGAATGTCCAGGGGGAATGTACATACATACAGGCTAGTAACTAGGGCAGACCACAGATATTAATAAAGCTTCTGATTGGGGGAGTCCTCATGAACCCAATAGCCAGATAGTCAAATACAGGACTCATATATAAAAAAGGGGAATACCATTGCTTAGTACTAGCCAACTATTACAGATCTCCTGATGTGTTCCAAGAGAAGATCTAGAGCCTAACTTTTAAGTTTTAAGTTACCCCACGCCTTGTCTCACGTCTAGAGAATCACTGTCCCGGGCACATAGCGCCAAACTGAGATGACGACACCTCCAAGGATTGCCCGAAAAAGAGGAGCATACTCTCTGTGGAATTGGGACTTGTAGGCATCCCGTTTCAGAAAGGCCCCGGTTTCCTTGGGTGTTGAAAAACTTTCTGCTTATTTCCTTTCCTGCTCCGGTCGCGGTTATTAGCGGGTAGGTAAGGGGTAGCAGGCTGGGGTTTTCGGCTAGAGTGGATCTGAAGCTGGAGTCTCTCTGCGTCACTGCATCATCCTCTGTTGTTGCACAGGCAGTGTCCGGGGGAGCGATCTCCTCTGTTAGCGTGCAGGACGCCTCCGTCTGCACTTCACATGCAACTCCGATCTGCAAATCTGACTCAAGTGCCTGCCCCTCGTAGAGTCCAGTCCCCCCACTGGGTGTCTGTCTGCTGGAGTCGGATGCCTCCTTGCCAACTAAGTCCAACCGAAGAGGCATAGTGTCCCCTTTACTCACACTTAGCGGGACTTCTGTAGTGGCGGGACTAAAAAAAAGCCTACACAGTTCGGCCTCCAAGTTCCGATAGTGTTCAGTTATGTGCTGCTTCATCTCACGCTCCCATTTTTTAGGGCCTCCATCTTGTAATTCCCCCTTTATAAAACAAAGCTCGTATGGCTCTTTTTCAACCTCACCTGCCCTTAGATGGGTTATCTTGGAAGATGGTTTCCTTCATAGTGTAGTAGGCAGTTAATTAGTAACTGCTATACCCCATTTTATGGGGGGGTGTCGAAATTCTACTGCAAGGCCGCCACCTTAGAACTCAACGGGCCAGATCTGGATCCTATAGGTCATAAACTTCTGCAATTCAGGATAGTTCAGTACTGCTCCCCTCTATCTAGTGAAAGATGAGGTGGATATTAGTAGATATTGCAGAATCACTGCCTAAATCGGCGGTTCAAGCAGATCTCCTAGGAGCAACAGATATTGCGACCATTCATGGCCGCTGCCTAGCCACTCCCCTTAAAATGCAACTTTTATTAATCAATATTTATAATTGGATCAAAACATACAAATACATATATAACACTTTGGGATCATTTTGTAGTTGTGGAAGACAATTATACATGTATCAGTATTGGAACAGTGGTCTTTATAATGTGATTGAGACCATGGGGGCTACTTATCAAGCCGTCTACTTTTCTGGCTTCGCCGGCCCAATACGTCCGCCTAAGCTCGCCTACCTTCGCCGCCGCGGACCTTGAATACGTTCGCCTAAGTTATCAAATAAAGTTGTCAAAAAGCCGCGGGGCGATGAGCAGCGGACTGTGACAGTTATCACTCATCCGATCTCGCTGCCCTTCGGCTTTTTCCCAGCTTTATTGCTAGCCTGTCACTAAGCACTCACACTAAACTACACTGTTCTATCCCTATACCGGCGCCCCCGGAGCCTCCCGCAACTAAATAAAGTTACTAACCCCTAAACCGCCGCTCCTAGACCCCGCCGCAAGTCTTATAAATGTATTAACCCCTAAACCGCCGCTCCTAGACCCCGCCGCAAGTCTTATAAATGTATTAACCCCTAAACCGCCGCTCCTAGACCCCGCCTCAAGTCTTATAAATGTATTAACCCCTAAACCGCCGCTCCCGGACACCGCTGCCACCTACATTATACCTAGTAACCCCTATCCTGCCCCCCTATACCGTCGCCCTCTATTATAAAATTATTAACCCCTATCCTGCTGATCCCGCACCTCTCCGCAACTAAATAAATAGTTTAACCCCTAAACCGCCGCTCCATGAACCCGCCGCAACCTATAATAAATTTATTAACCCCTATCCTGCCCCCCACTACGCCGCCGCCACTGTAATAAAATGATTAACCCCTAAACCTAAGTCTAACCCTAACCATAACGCCCCCCTAACTTAAATATTAATTAAATAAATCTAAATAAATTAACTCTTATTAACTAAATGAATCCTATTTAAAACTAAATACTTACCTTTAAAATAAACCCTAATATAGCTACAATATAAATAATAATTATATTCTAGCTATCTTAGGATTTATTTTTATTTTACAGGTACCTTTCAATTTATTTTAACCATGTACAATAGCTATTAAATATTTATTAACTATTTAATAGCTTACCTAGCTAAAATAAAGAGAAATGTACCTGTGAAATAAATCCTAACCTAAGTTACAATTACACCTAACACTACACTATACTTTAATAAATTATTCCTATTTAAAAATAAATACTTACCTGTAAAATAAACCCTAAGATAGCTACAATGTAATTAATAATTATATTATAGCTATCTTAGGATTTATATTTATTTTACAGGTAACTTTGTATTTATTTTAGCTAGTTAGAATAGTTATTAAATAGTTATTAACTATTTAATAACTACCTAGCTAAAAGAAATACAAAATTACCTGTAAAATAAATCCTAACTTAAGTTACAATTAAACCTAATACTACACTATCATTAAATTAACTAAATAAACTACCTACAAAGAACTACAATGAAATACAATTACATAAACTAACTAAAGTACAAAAAATAAAAAAAGCTAAGTTACAAAAAATAAAAAATTAAGTTACAAACATGTTAAAAATATTACAACAATTTTAAGCTACTTACACCTAATCTAAGCCCCCTAATAAAATAACAAACCCCCCCAAAATAAAAAAAATCCCTACCCTATTCTAAATTACATAAATTTCAAAGCTCTTTTACCTTACCAGCCCTTAAAAGGGCCATTTGTGGGGGCATGCCCCAAAAAGTTCAGCTCTTTTGCCTGTAAAATAAAAATACAACCCCCCCCCCAACATTAAAACCCACCACCCACATACCCCTAATCTAACCCAAACCCCCCTTACAAAAACCTAACACTAATCCCCTGAAGATCATCCTACCTTGAGTCGTCTTCACTCAGCCGAGCCACCGATGGAACTGAAGAGGACATCCGGAGCGGAAGAAGTTAATCCTCCAAGCGGCGCTGAAGAAGTCTTCGATCCGGCCGATGTCATCTTCAAAGAGGCGCTGAAGAGGTCTTCTATCCGGGCGAAGTCATCTTCCAAGCCGGGTCTTCAATCTTCCTTCCGCCGACGCGGAACCACCTTCTTCACCGACGGACTACGACGAATGACGGCTCCTTTAAGGGACGTCATCCAAGATGGCGTCCCCTCAATTCCGATTGGCTGATAGGATTCTATCAGCCAATCGGAATTAAGGTAGGAAAATCTGATTGGCTGATGGAATCAGCCAATCAGATTCAAGTTCAATCCGATTGGCTGATCCAATCAGCCAATCAGATTGAGCTCGCATTCTATTGGCTGATCGGAACAGCCAATAGAATGCGAGCTCAATCTGATTGGCTGATTCCATCAGCCAATCAGATTTTCCTACCTTAATTCCGATTGGCTGATAGAATCCTATCAGCCAATCGGAATTGAGGGGACGCCATCTTGGATGACGTCCCTTAAAGGAGCCGTCATTCGTCGTAGTCCGTCGGTGAAGAAGGTGGTTCCGCGTCGGCGGAAGGAAGATTGAAGACCCGGCTTGGAAGATGACTTCGCCCGGATAGAAGACCTCTTCAGCGCCTCTTTGAAGATGACATCGGCCGGATCGAAGACTTCTTCAGCGCCGCTTGGAGGATTAACTTCTTCCGCTCCGGATGTCCTCTTCAGTTCCATCGGTGGCTCGGCTGAGTGAAGACGACTCAAGGTAGGATGATCTTCAGGGGATTAGTGTTAGGTTTTTGTAAGGGGGGTTTGGGTTAGATTAGGGGTATGTGGGTGGTGGGTTTTAATGTTGGGGGGGGGTTGTATTTTTATTTTACAGGCAAAAGAGCTGAACTTTTTGGGGCATGCCCCCACAAATGGCCCTTTTAAGGGCTGGTAAGGTAAAAGAGCTTTGAAATTTATGTAATTTAGAATAGGGTAGGGATTTTTTTTATTTTGGGGGGGTTTGTTATTTTATTAGGGGGCTTAGATTAGGTGTAAGTAGCTTAAAATTGTTGTAATATTTTTAACATGTTTGTAACTTAATTTTTTATTTTTTGTAACTTAGCTTTTTTTATTTTTTGTACTTTAGTTAGTTTATGTAATTGTATTTCATTGTAGTTCTTTGTAGGTAGTTTATTTAGTTAATTTAATGATAGTGTAGTATTAGGTTTAATTGTAACTTAAGTTAGGATTTATTTTACAGGTAATTTTGTATTTCTTTTAGCTAGGTAGTTATTAAATAGTTAATAACTATTTAATAACTATTCTAACTAGCTAAAATAAATACAAAGTTACCTGTAAAATAAATATAAATCCTAAGATAGCTATAATATAATTATTAATTACATTGTAGCTATCTTAGGGTTTATTTTACAGGTAAGTATTTATTTTTAAATAGGAATAATTTATTAAAGTATAGTGTAGTGTTAGGTGTAATTGTAACTTAGGTTAGGATTTATTTCACAGGTACATTTCTCTTTATTTTAGCTAGGTAAGCTATTAAATAGTTAATAACTATTTAATAGCTATTGTACATGGTTAAAATAAATTGAAAGGTACCTGTAAAATAAAAATAAATCCTAAGATAGCTAGAATATAATTATTATTTATATTGTAGCTATATTAGGGTTTATTTTAAAGGTAAGTATTTAGTTTTAAATAGGATTCATTTAGTTAATAAGAGTTAATTTATTTAGATTTATTTAATTAATATTTAAGTTAGGGGGCGTTAGGGTTAGGGTTAGGTTTAGGGGTTAATCATTTTATTACAGTGGCGGCGGCGTAGTGGGGGGCAGGATAGGGGTTAATAAATTTATTATAGGTGGCGACGGTGTAGGGGGGGCAGATTAGGGGTTAATAAATGTATTATAGGTGGCGACGGTGTAGGGGGGGCAGGATAGGGGTTAATACATTTAATATAGGTTGCGGCGGGTTCAGGGAGCGGCGGGTTAGGGGTTAATACATTTATTATAGTTGCGGTGGGCTCCGGGAGCGGCGGTTTAGGGGTTAATATGTATAGAGTAGCTTGCGGTGGGCTCCGGGAGCGGCGGTTTAGGGGGTAATAACTTTATTTAGTTGCGGCGGTGTAGGGGGGGTCAGATTAGTGGTGTTTAGACTCGGGGTACATGTTAGGGTGTTAGGTGTAGACAGCTCCCATAGAAATCAATGGGATGTCTGTCAGCAGCGAACTTGTACTTTCGCTATGGTCAGACTCCCATTGATTCCTATGGGATCCGCCGCCTCCAGGCTGGCGCTTTGAAAACCAGGTACGCTGGGCCGTAAAAGTGCCGAGCGTACCTGCTAGTTTTTTGATAGCTAGCAAAAGTAGTGAGAATGTGCCGCACTTGTGTGCGGAACATCTGGAGTGACGTAAGAATCGATCTGTGTCGGACTGAGTCCGGCGGATCGAAGCTGACGTCACAAAATTCTACTTTTGCCGGTCTCGAGCCTTTGATAACTAAGGCGTATCAGCCTCGCCACAAATACGCTGCGGAATACGCAGCGTATTTGAGGTTGACGGCTTGATAACTACCCCCCCATCTGTGATTATCACCTGAAAGAAAAACGGTAAAGATCAGTTCCTCAATAGAGAGGTATATTTATTATCCTACCACCACAATCATATCTAAATACCGTTTCCTTTAGATAAGAGATATAATTAATTGACTAGGAGTCAGTTTCCAAAATATCCTCAGTGTTGAACTTGTTT
Organism: Bombina bombina; assembly: GCF_027579735.1. Lineage (NCBI taxonomy): Eukaryota > Metazoa > Chordata > Amphibia > Anura > Bombinatoridae > Bombina > Bombina bombina. The sequence goes on along the minus strand of NW_026510805.1, from coordinate 8,219 downwards.
AGTTTAATTAAAATGAATGATATCAGAATCATCCATAACATACATAGAAATGAAAGATAAAGTTTAAAAATGTGTTCCAGAAAGGAACACAAGATTTCTCTAACACACGCTTCTCCTGTGAAAAATAAGGTATAAAAATGTATACCTGAGTCAAGAGATTAGTTACTACTACATATAATTAGTGATGCTTATAAAGTATCTATATGGTCTAATTTATAGGTTTTCTATTATTGCCTTTAGATACTATGACCGGCTGGTTGAGGAGAAATTCTAGCAGTCTAGTCCCCGAAGTTCGCAAACATATGCCCACATAATTAAAAATAGTATGGAATATCTCTATGCAATATTCTATTATGCAATGTGGCGGAAAAATATTAAATTTAACCCCATATAAAAGAGACTAGTGCCAATTAAGGCCAACTAAATTAAATTAAAAAGTAATATCGACTAAGTAGATACAGTGGTTTGCACTATCTACTTAGTCGATATTAGTTTTTAACTTAATTTTGTTGGCCTTAATTGGCACTGGTCTCCTTTAATTTAAAGTTAGGGGGTGTTAGGTTAAGGGGTTAATAGTTTAATTTAGTGTTTTGCATTGTGGTGGGCCGGCGGTTTATGGGTTAATAGGTTTATTTAGTTTGCGGAGTTGTGGAAGGCAGGAGGTTTAGGGATTAATAGGTTTATTATAGTGCCAGTGATGTCGGAGAGCTGCGGAATAGGGGTTAATAATTTTTATTAGTGTCGGGAGTGACAGATTAGGGGTTAATACATTTATTTAATAAATAATCAATAATTCCAGCCAATGAGACTTAGAGAACAAGTTATTTTATTTATTGTAACTTTAATGTTCGAAAGCAGTGTATACCACAGCTCTCTCAGGAAAAATAAGAGGCACGCTTACTCGTATCCACACAAACCCCATCCACCAAACACATCCGTACCACATCACATCATAATGTGGTACGGATGTGTTTGGTGAATGGGGTTTGTGTGGATACGAGTAAGCGTGCCTCTTATTTTTCCTGAGAGAGCTGTGGTTTACACTGCTTTCGAACATTGTAGTTACAATAAATAAAATAACTTGTTCTCTAAGTCTCATTGGCTGGGATTATTGATTATTTATTATTATTGCGTTGAGGACCGACTCTATCCCGTGCCTGAGCACTCTACAATTTTGGTTGGTGCGGTCACCCTATATATAGTACATTTATTTAATAGTTGCGATGTGGGTGGGCGGCAGATTAGGGGTTAATATGTTTAATATAGTGTTTGCAATGCGGGAGGGCGGTGGTTTAAGGGTTAATAGGTTACTAGGTAGTTTATGGGTGTTTATGAGTAGTTTATGAGTGTTTAGTGTACTTTGTAACATTTTAGTTAAGAGTTTTGTGAAACATTTTTGTTACACAAAACTCATAACTACTGCTCATAGATGGCGGAACGGATTGTGTCGGTATCGGCTGTAACACAAGCTTTTTAGCCTCACCCCACAACCTGTAATACCGGCGCTATGAAAATCCCAGGCAAAAACGTCATTTTTACAAGTGCGGGACTGACATTGCATTACAGGCTAAAATGCTTGCTCCGACAAGACTCGTAATGGCTGCGTTACTGTTTTTTTTTTTTAAATTCTTTTTATTGAGGAAAAACACACAGGTACAATTAATTAAGTGCATATACTGACATACCACGTCACAGCGACAGTGGTTTTCATATTATGGGATGAACACATCAAGTGGAATGACAACACAACACCTATAATGATACATTTGTTATCAGAAAATACATAACGGCCCAATAATGTTTCATAAAGTATAGCACATGTGTGATCCACAAGCGTAAGCACAGAATATTATTGTAACATGGACTAAACCATGCAGTGAGGAATGTGTCAGAATTAGTTGCTTATTATCTCACATTGTACCTGCGCTTCCTGATTTTTCATTTTTCATTCAATAACACACACCATAACTTGTCATTCACCTTATCTAGTTAAGATTTATACTCCCTCAGAGAAGAAATACATTTAGGAGTGTTACCATCTGCCCTAAGATCCACTGAAGGAGTCAGCTACACGGCCAAAATTGCCCGTCAGTAGGGAGGTCAATGTCTGATAAGTTTGCAGGTCGATTGTGAGGCAGAGATCTGCTATTAGGTGGCTGTGGATATGTTAGAGTCAGCTGAGCAGGTCCGGTACAGCTCCTCCACCGGGGATAGCTGAATACAGACACGGTAGTGCAAAGTGGAGTAGGGTGTATATAGAACAACCGTCTGCCCCCATCCAACAAGAACACTGTTTGTGGGTAAAAAAACTCTACAGGTCACTAGCTGGGGACCTTGTATATACAGTTACCTAGGTATGGTAATGCAATGGATAACACACACCACAGCAAGCCACACAACACAAAACAAAACAATAAAATACAACTTGTTAAACTAAACATGCAAAGCAAACCCAGCAACACAGATGAGGCAGTTATGCAGATAGATTGGCAGTCTTAATGTCAGTAATTCATATTTCACAAGTAGGAATTGATTTGCCAGTGTTTAAATTATAAGGCAGGAACTATATGATAAGATATGGTAAAGCTCTGGGGTAAACCAAAATGTTTCATTTGCGAGGTAGGTATCAAGGATCCTATATAAAGATAGTCATAAAAGGGAATATATTCCTCAGGAAATTTCAAATATAGGATTAACTCTCTCATAAATCTAATCATGAGTTTAGTTGACTTGTAGACATACAAACTATGGCCTAGATTTAGAGTTTTGTCGGTAAGGACCCATGTAGCTAACGCCGGCTTTTTTCTGACCGCACCATAAAAATAACTCTGTTATTGAGAGTCCACAGAATGGCTGCGTTAGGCTCCAAAAAAGGAGCGTAGAGCATTTTTAACGCAGCTTCAACTCTCGATACCAGAGTTGCTTACGCAAGCGGCCAGCCTCAAAAACGTGCTCGTGCACGATTCCCCCATAGGAAACAATGGGGCTGTTTGAGCTGAAAAAAAACCTAACACCTGCAAAAAAGCCACGTTCAGCTCCTAACGCAGCCCCATTGTTTGCTATGCGGAAACACTTCCTAAGTCTGCACCTAACACCCTAACATGTACCCGAGTCTAAACACCCCTAACCTTACACTTATTAACCCCTATTCTGCCGCCCCCGCTATCGCTGACCCCTGCATATTATTATTAACCCCTAATCTGCCGCTTCGTAAACCGCCGCTACTTACATTATCCTTATGTACCCCTAATCTGCTGCCCTAACATCGCCGACCCCTATATTATATTTATTAACCCCTAATCTGCCCCCCACAACGTCGCCTCCACCTGCCTACACTTATTAACCCCTAATCTGCCGAGCGGACCTGAGCGCTACTATAATAAAGTTATTAACCCCTAATCCGCCTCACTAACCCTATAATAAATAGTATTAACCCCTAATCTGCCCTCCCTAACATCGCCGACACCTAACTTCAATTATTAACCCCTAATCTGCCGACCGGAGCTCACCGCTATTCTAATAAATGTATTAACCCCTAAAGCTAAGTCTAACCCTAACACTAACACCCCCCTAAATTAAATATAATTTTAATCTAACAAAATTAATTAACTCATTAAATAAATTATTCCTATTTAAAGCTAAATACTTACCTGTAAAATAAATCCTAATATAGCTACAATATAAATTATAATTACATTGTAGCTATTTTAGGATTAATATTTATTTTACAGGCAACTTTGTAATTATTTTAACCAGGTACAATAGCTATTAAATAGTTAAGAACTATTTAATAGTTACCTAGTTAAAATAATTACAAAATTACCTGTAAAATAAATCCTAACCTAAGTTACAATTAAACATAACACTATACTATCATTAAATTAATTAAATACAATATCTACAAATAACTACAATGAAATAAACTAACTAAAGTACAAAAAATAAAAAAGAACTAAGTTACAAAAAATAAAAAAATATCTACAAACATAAGAAAAATATTACAACAATTTTAAACTAATTACACCTACTCTAAGCCCCCTAATAAAACAACAAAGCTCCCCAAAATAAAAAATGCCCTACCCTATTCTAAATTACTAAAGTTAAAAGCTCTTTTACCTTACCAGCCCTGAACAGGGCCCTTTGCGGGGCATGCCCCAAGAAGTTCAGCTCTTTTGCCTGTAAAAAAAACATACAATACCCCCCCCCAACATTACAACCCACCACCCACATACCCCTAATCTAACCCAAAACCCCCTTAAATAAACCTAACACTAAGCCCCTGAAGATCTTCCTACCTTATCTTCACCATACCAGGTTCACCGATCAGTCCTGAAGAGCTCCTCCGATGTCCTGATCCAAGCCCAAGCGGGGGGCTGAAGATGTCCATGATCCGGTAGAAGTATTCATCCAAGCGGGGCAGAAGAGGTCTTCCATCCGATTGAAGTCTTCATCCAAGCGGGGCAGAAGAGATCTTCCATCCGATTGAAGTCTTCATCCAGGCGGCATCTTCTATTGACATCCATCTGGAGCAGAGCGGCAGCATCCTGAAGACCTCCGACGCGGAACATCCATCCTGGCCGACGACTGAACGACGAATGATGGTTCCTTTAAATGACGTCATCCAAGATGGCGTCCCTCGAATTCCGATTGGCTGATAGGATTCTATCAGCCAATCGGAATTAAGGTAGGAATATTCTGATTGGCTGATGGAATCAGCCAATCAGAATCAAGTTCAATCCGATTGGCTGATCCAATCAGCCAATCAGATTGAGCTCGCATTCTATTGGCTGTTCCGATCAGCCAATAGAATGCGAGCTAAATCTGATTGGCTGATTCTACCGGATCATGGACATCTTCAGCCCCCCGCTTGGGCTTGGATCAGGACATCGGAGGAGCTCTTCAGGACGGATCAGTGAACCTGGTATGGTGAAGATAAGGTAGGAAGATCTTCAGGGGCTTAGTGTTAGGTTTATTTAAGGGGGGTTTGGGTTAGATTAGGGGTATGTGGGTGGTGGGTTGTAATGTTGGGGGGGGTATTGTATGTTTTTTTTACAGGCAAAAGAGCTGAACTTCTTGGGGCATGCCCCGCAAAGGGCCCTGTTCAGGGCTGGTAAGGTAAAAGAGCTTTTAACTTTAGTAATTTAGAATAGGGTAGGGCATTTTTTATTTTGGGGGGCTTTGTTGTTTTATTAGGGGGCTTAGAGTAGGTGTAATTAGTTTAAAATTGTTGTAATATTTTTCTTATGTTTGTAGATATTTTTTTATTTTTTGTAACTTAGTTCTTTTTTATTTTTTGTACTTTAGTTAGTTTATTTCATTGTAGTTATTTGTATATATTGTATTTAATTAATTTATTGATAGTGTAGTGTTAGGTTTAATTGTAGGTAATTGTAGTTATTTTATTTAATTAATTTAATGATAGTATAGTGTTAGGTTTAATTGTAACTTAGGTTAGGATTTATTTTACAGGTAATGTTGTAACTATTTTAACTAGGTAACAATTAAATAGTTCTTAACTATTTAATAGCTATTGTACCTGGTTAAAATAATTACAAAGTTGCCTGTAAAATAAATATTAATCCTAAAATAGCTACAATGTAATTATAATTTATATTGTAGCTATATTAGGATTTATTTTACAGGTAAGTATTTAGCTTTAAATAGGATTAATTTATTTAATAAGAGTTAATTAATTTCGTTAGATTAAAATTATATTTAATTTAGGGGGGTGTTAGTGTTAGGGTTAGCTTTAGGGGTTAATACATTTATTAGAATAGCGGTGAGCTCCAGTCGGCAGATTAGGGGTTAATAATTGAAGTTAGGTGTCGGCGATGTTAGGGAGGGCAGATTAGGGGTTAATACTATTTATTATAGGGTTAGTGAGGCCGATTAGGGGTTAATAACTTTATTATAGTAGCGGTGCGGTCCGCTCGGCAGATTAGGGGTTAATAAGTGTAGGCAGGTGGAGGCGACGTTGAGGGGGGCAGATTAGGGGTTAATAAATATAATATAGGGGTCGGCGGTGTTAGGGGCAGCAGATTAGGGGTACATAAGGATAACGTAGTTGGCGGTCGGCAGATTAGGGGTTAAAAAAATGTAATCGAGTGGCGGCGATGTGGGGGGACCTCGGTTTAGGGGTACATAGGTAGTTTATGGGTGTTAGTGTACTTTAGAGTACAGTAGTTAAGAGCTTTATAAACCAGCGTTAGCCCAGAAAGCTCTTAACTACTGACTTTTTTCCTGCGGCTGGAGTTTTGTCGTTAGAATTCTAACGCTCACTTCAGACACGACTCTAAATACCGGAGTTAGAAAAATCCCATTGAAAAGATAGGATACGCAATTTACGTAAGGGGATCTGCGGTATGGAAAAGTCGCGGCTGAAAAGTGAGCGTTAGACCCTTTTTTGAGTGACTCCAAATACCAGAGTTAGCCTAAAACCAGCGTTAGGAGCCTCTAACGCTGGTTTTCATGGCTAACGCCAAACTCCAAATCTAGGCCTAAGTAAATAAATATGGGCAGGCTAAGTGATGCGTTATGCACTTTATCTAGCTAGGATTTATACACCCACAGGAAAGATATATGTTTAAGAGTGTTTACGTCTGTCCTAAGATACACTGAAGGAGTCAGCAACATGGCAAAAATTGGTGTAAAGTGTAGTAGGGTATATATAGAGCAGCTGCCTGCCCCTATCCATCAATAACACAGTTTACAAGTAAAGGACTGTGCATGTTACCAGTTGATGGCCATATATATATACAATGACATATGTGTTGCAACACTACAGAGCAAGATAAGTAGCTTCAATCAAAACTCAGGAGTAAAATAAACTATATAAAGCAGAGCAAAATAAAAACAATAGTGCATTTGATAATATGGTAAGACGAATGTGTCCATTATTTCAGGCAGGATATGTTTGAGTCCATATATGCTGGAGAAAATACCTTGCTTATCTAAAGAAGAACCGGAGACATATCTTTAGACACATGTAGTGGCGGAAACCAAGCAGTCCCCTGTAGTGCCTTCCACGAAGGCTTTTAGCCTATGCCTGCTACTGGCAGAGTAAAGGACAGTTGCACGGCCCTTGCAAAGTGTAGGGAAGTCCAGGCTACAGTCACTAATCCAGCGCAGAGCTGCCAATAATCGCCACGGTGTGAGGCCAGGAGCGACTGATGTAGTGTGTCCCTGAGCAACGCACCGGCGGTTTTCACATGGGCGCAGGTTTCGTCTCCACTCACCTGCAAAGACATAGAGCGTATGGCAATGGTCCCGTAACAGGATTCCGGTGCGTGCCCAGGATCCGATCCTCCGCCATCAGAGGGAAGCAGTAGAGGAGTGCCAGAGCGCTCAGTATTATTCCCGGTCACAGCCTTCACCCCGCGTGAGTCAGGGGCCGCAATCTGTGACGGGGGCAGTGTGGACAGGGCGCCAGTATCTGTTTCCGCAACGTGCGCTGGTGATGAAGTGGTAAGTGTGCCTTCACCAGTCATCTGCATGGTCTTTGGAGATCGGGGTCTGCCAAATTCAGTTTGGTATAAGAGGCGAGTCTGCAGTGCAAGCCATCGATCGCCCATGTGGGTTTGAAACCAGTGGCCTGGTGGATGCACCGGTGAAGCTAGTTATCTTCTGGGTTGAGTTACCAGGCTGCACACAATTCTGATCCGTTTCTGAAGTGTCAGCACCTCTCATGCTCTGCAGTGCTGCACATAGGTCCTCACAGCTGTTGATCAAAGTCTCTAATTTGGGTAGGAAAATTGCAAACAGTGCCGCGGTGATTTCACTGTTGGAGGCCATCGCCTCGTGGGTAGGTGTCATATATTCAATTAGAATGCCTTCCGGGGTAGAAGAGTTGGAGTTTCTTCTATCTGCTAAATGTTCCCGGACAGCTTACCTGTCAAGGGAGAGGCAGATGGCGTGGGTTAATGGCTGTAAAATTGAAGTTAAAGGAGATTGTCTTCAGAGCTAATGAAGCCTGCAGCCATCTTACAGAGCCGCCCACCGGAAGTCTGCGTTACTGTTTTTACGCTGAAATGGCAATTTTTTCAGCGTTAAAACCGTAATGCAAAACTCGAAATCTAGGTGACTGTTATCCTGAACATGCCACAAACCAGTAATTCTTGATGAAAGGACTTGTGCTAAATTAATAAAAACGTATTGCATGGAATACATTTTAATTGCTTTTATTGTGCTTCCTGTCAGTTCCTGCACATGCGATCCTTTGC